>NC_057803.1:688321111-688621111 GCF_018294505.1 Triticum aestivum | reverse complement strand
CAGGGAGATAGGGGGAGCTGGCGAGGCAACCAGATGGGGCCACATCTTCCCGGCGGCAGCTTGAGGACCCGCGCTGCGGATGGGGGGATGAGCGGCCACAGGATCCGGCCAATGATGGGTACGGTGGGGGTGCGGGACCAGCGGTGGATATTGGGAGAAGGAGAGGCAGAGGAGGCAAGTGGATTTTTACTCCGACGCCGAGCGGTGATGTAAATATACACGCTGGATACGCGGCGGAGTAATTTTTTACTCCTCTATGGGATCGGCTAGAGTTAGCCTTAGGAATGCCTAGATCCGATGGTGTGAGAATTAAACATCTCCTCTCCAAGTTCTTGAGTGGCCATCAAGGAGACAAAGTGTCGAGTGGATCTCCAAGGAGACAAACTGTCCAGTGGATCTCCAGTTTGTGATCCCACACCAAATTCCCTCTCATCGACATCCGCTTTCTGTTTCCAGGCTCCCGCGACCTGTGCGAGAAAATCTTGCCATCTCTTATTGAAAGGCGTCTCGAACGGATTGAGGACTTCATCCGTTCTCTAAACACTTCAATCTATGGGATCAGCCGTTGACAGAATCCTTCCTAACACAAACGTATTCCCCCAAGCACAAGAATCCATACCTTAGACAGCCGGAATCCTGCAAATCCGATCCGGCTTATCAAGTCGAGATCAGCCGGCACGGGAGCTCCGCCGACCGCATCGCCCTTTCTTTCGGTCAACTCAGCCGAACCCTGTGAGTTTTACAGTGAGCAAGATACCCCTTCCATTAAAATATCAAATGTTTGCAGACATGGATTTTTTATCCTGAGCTGATATGCACCCAAACAGTAGAATTTTAAAGCCTAATAAAACAATTCGAAAATATCTGATTTTTTTATAAACATTAATGAGTGTTTCACCTGTGTGCAAAATTTCATAATGGGATGACATTCGTGGAGGTCTGAGAAGAAAAAATCGACGCTCAAAAAGACTATTTTTGGGAGCATTGATCCTTTCCATCACGAAAATTTGCACACAAGTGAAACACCCATCAATGTTTGTTGCCAAGAAAAATTCAGAACTGTTTAAATGCTTAACTTGTTTTTGGATTTACTATTCATCAAGGTACATGTGAGTTCGGGGTCAGAAGAGTACTTTCGATATGTTTGACACATTTTCATGGTTGTTTGGTTTTTGGGCTTCTTAAACCACTTCACGGCATTATAAGTCGGGCCCCACCTTCCTTCTTTATATGTCAAGGCAGACAGCCTGAACACATTTTGAACAAAAAAACACTTGCCCCTGTACCCAACACATTTTTCCGATCTATAGGGCACCCCTCATAGACATCCCATATGTGGGGTGGATATGTGGCCATCTGACCGAGCTACGTCGGGGCAGTCCCTGCTGGGCCATCCTGATTCCACAAAACCCACCATGCACAAAACCTAGCCTACTCTCCCCACCGCTCAGAGCCCTTCCTGTCCACTCCCGTCGCTGCCCTCCATCGATACAAAGTCTGGGTCCAACAATAGATCCTCCTCTGAAGCCGACCCCATTGAATTGGATGCCCTCACAGAGGACTCGGACGAGGAGCTCGCCATCCACATTACCCTCCACTGGTCATGAATGAATATGGGCTAAGCTCCAGCTGCGCACCCTCCCCATTGGCCTGACTGGAATCCTGCGGCTGATTGCGCCCGCGATGGTGGCCCACCGGGGCTCTTGCATCTCCTAGTCTTCACCTATCACTCATCACTCCTAGCCTACGCTGGGAGCTCCTTCGAACCCGCGGCGCCTCTCAGATTCAAAGGTGTGCGCAACTTATTGCGTAAAACAGGCGCCCAGGGAGCTTCCCGCTGCTCCAGTTGAGAGGCTTGTAGATCTATGCCAATAACCTTGCCCTTCGACTCCGACGACAAGGACCGTCTTAGTTTCATGGCATCGAGTGAACGTCGTTAACGACTGCCGCGTCGGATGTCTAGCGCCACTGCCACAATAATGTGAAAGAGCTCGACTTCTCGCTGACCTCCCCTATTCGCCTGAGTCCTTTGGGTCCTCCAGTGACTTTGACGCGCACCTGGATGCCGACACCTACGCCGACTTCAAGATGTGCTACCCCGATAAATCTGAGGGGATTTGGTGATCCCCTCCCCTTCAGCAATCCTCTCAAATCCCCATCACACCTCCTTATTATTTGGTACAAAATGATTTGTAGGCAAGGTTTGGAAAATAAACATATTATGATTAAGAATGCAATCTTTATGACTTCAAAAGGTCATAGAATAAATGTACTTACAAGAAAGGAGCAAACCAGATTAGACAAAGTAACAAACAGGCTTGTATATTCAGTTTCAAGTATCATTATTCCAAGATGAAAAATACAATACATAGGCCACAGCCCAGATGAAAAATACAAGGTGTTTGATTAGTGAATATCAACAACCATATACACAAATTTGATTGGTGAATGCTCTGGCTGAATTGCAAGCGCGCTGACCACGTCCACGATTTTGGGATGTACTCGAGACGGAGAGCAGCAAGCAAATGGAGAACATGTCATAACAGCCATAACACACCATCCAACTACGTAAAACGCCATCCATCCAGTGTTGCGAACAACCCGCATGGCTAGGTAAGAGCCTCCTACAACGCCATAGCAAGGTACACTGCCATCGCAAGGTACAAAAGCATTGTGTGTCTATACGCCTCATTATTGTCCGAACAAATGGTGAAAGCTGCAAGCCCCTCTCAGCGTGCCCTCTCAGCGTACCCATGTCATACGGAGCACCGCCTGTGGGATGTCTAATGTTCTCATGTGACGGTTTATATATATACATCCATATATATCCTGCAGCATTGGCAGTCATCGGGGCGCACCGAGAGGGGCACCACGAGGACGGGCGTCCACTGGAACGCGAGAACGGAGGCCACCTCCTTGGCGCAGCGTACGTCCATGAGAACATTGGACATCCCGCAGGCGGTGCTCCGTATGACATGGGCGAGCAGAGAGGCATCAAACCAAGCAAGTGGCGGTGAAGATATCCTCGGTTCATCAGAATGCAGCACGGGCGACTGATGGTCAGATCATGCGACTGTTGGATTTGGCGGTGGAGGCGACTCTCGATGACCTCAACAAGAAGATGAATCGGCGCGGCAACACATCTGCGAGCGCATCAGCATTCGACGATAACAGCCGCGTGAGGCACTAGAATCAGGTTCCTAACACTACTATGGTAGCGGCGCGCGTGTTAGAATTTTTGCTAGCACAACGACGATGATCATGTGAGGTGCCAGCATCTGGCATCTAGCACTCGGGTAGCAACTTCGGCAGTATGGTCAATGCTACATAGTGACTCTATGTGTGGAATGGTAGCGGCCAGTTCCGCACCGACACATGGGCGGCCACCTAATTGTCGTGGCGATGGTATAAGATGGGAAATCATCTCACATAGATGTTGGTGCTTTTTTGGCCTGGCTTGGAGTACTGGCCGATGCAGCTTTCGAATGAGTCGTTCATTTGAAGAGGTGACAAGGATACCTAACAAACGGGCTTCAAGAACTTGCGTAACAAGGATACAAGGAATACCGAATGCGCTCCACGTCTATCCATCTGCACTAACGGTGAGCAACTTCTCCAATAGGATAATGTTCCAATATTTTAATGTTCTGATGTCTTTAATTCTAATCTGCATGTCATCGCATCAGATCTCTCCATTCTGCTCTCATCTTCCCCTTCATCCATGTGTGCTTCTTGCCTATATGAATGAACAACTTGGCTAGATATCTAGTTCGGTGAAGATACGTAGGGTGGTATATGTACACGGGAGAGGAGAGAGGACGGAGACCACTATTCACACAATTGTAGCATGTTAGTTTAATATTGATTATGCATCCATGGTATGAATGATCATGGATACTGTAGCGTTGATGTACATAGGAGCCCCGGCGTACTTGTTGGTAAGCATGTAGTCTTCATGAAAAGCACACCTTAACCCCATATAAATGTGATCAAAAGTTCATCATATACTATTGATGAGCCATATGGTTCTATGCCTCCTATTTCATAGGTTACTTGGTTCTTTTTTTAGAGACGGTTACTTTGTGCTAGTAGGTCATGTAAGCGAGTGAAATATGTAGAGAAAGCAGCCCAGGTCCAGCCCATATGGTCCACCTATCGTTGCGGGATAGGACATGCAACGGGACCTCCTATTCGGTGTTGTAAGCACCGATTGGAGGTGCTAGCGCTCGCAGGGGGCGTGTACCGGGCCGGCCTGGTACCTGCTAAAGAAAGCAACACGAAGAAAGAAAACAAGAGAAAATTTTGTATCGTCAATGGGAGAACTAGGACTCAAACTCCTCTCGTCGACAACAAAATGCAGGCATAATAACCACTAGACCGAGCTCACCTTGACGACCAATATCGGGAAAGAGCACTATTCGAGCCTTCTTCTAGTACAACATTAACATATACTATTATATACCTAAGGAATGTAAAATTTGGAAAGGAATTCAAGATTTTTTTTCTAAAACAAGGAATTTTGAAAAAGAAATGCAAGGTTCGTACAAATTGAAAAAGTTCTTGAAATTGAGAAAACTTCATGAATTTGAAAAAAAATCATGAAAATCCGAAATAAATTCACAAATTTGAAAAAAGTACATAGAATATAAAAACATCTAATTTGCAAAAAGTTAATCAAATTTGAAAACAAATTTCATCAAATATGAAAATACTTCATAAAAATTGCAACACAAGTTCATCAAAATTGAAAAAAGTACATCAAAAATGACAACAAAGTTCTAAAAAGTATTCATCAAATTGAAAAAAGAACATCCTAAATGAAAAAGGTTTCTCGCATTTGAAAAAAATCATTAATTCTGAGAAAAAAATCATTAACATTAGAAAAAGTTCATCAAAATCAGAAAAAAAATCATTGAATTTGAAAAATACTTCATAGATTTTGAAAAAAGTTCATCAAAATTGAAAAAAGCAAATCAATTTTTAAAAAATTCATCAGAATTTGAAAAAAGTTTATCCATTCTAGAAAAAGTTCGTGAATGATAAAAAAATATAGAAAAGTACAAAAAACAGAAAATTTGCAGAAATTTGAAGAAAGCTAATGAGATTCAAAAGAAGTTCATGAATTAGAAAAATTCAAAAATTTAATAAATGTTCACGATTTTTTTAAAATGAAAGAGAAAATAAAAGGAGAAAGAGAAAAGCAAAAGAAAACCAGCCAAAAGCAGACCGAAAAAAGAAAACAAAAACAGAAAACAACTACTATTGTTTAGCAGTAAAGGTAAGTAGAAAAACAAAGGGTGATGATTTGCACCGGCGTGCCGGCCCAATAGTTGGGCCGGTCAGCCTGCAGCCGTCCAATTCATGGATCGTAACCGTTCGATGCAGTACGTCTTCTTTGCGCCTTTGTATGAGGGGTCCTTCGCATCTCGTCGATCCCTTCGTCTCGCTGGGGCTGATAGGATGCCACCCTGGTCGGCCATCCTCATCGCCGGTAGCCGCCCTCACCGATTGTCCTCATCACCGATCACCACCCTCGTCGGCCGCCTCGCCATCGGCTCCATCCATGCGACAGTTGCACCCCACAGTTGCAGCTCCGCGCAGCGACGGTTGCCCCATGGTTGCAGCTCCGCATGATGATGATTGTTGCTCCAGTGTCGATGGCAGCAGCTCGCCGGTGCGCTCGGCGCCGCCGCAGCAAAACAAGACGACGGTTGTAGCCAGATAGGAAGCCGGTAGTAGCAATTTGCAACTCCGGTTGTAACATGTAACAAAACATCGGTGACGCCGACTGTTTCTTGGAGCAGCGCCGCCCGTCCTCGCCTTACTCGATTGCAGCAAAAACGAAAGCTGGTTCCAGCTCTGACTTTGATAGTTGCAACAAAATCATGCACTCCACCGTCGTAACCGCAGAATACACTCCGATGATGCAACACAAATGGATACTGGTTCTAGCCTCCGGCTTTGTTGGTTGTAGCAATTTCTGATGCTGGTGGAGGCACCACGCGTGACGCCGATTTGTAGCAAAAAAAATGCGACGGTCGTGTGATGTAGCAAAACGCGGCGCAGGTTGTAGCCGGATGAGACACTGGTTGTAACAATGCATGACAGCCATTGTAGCATGTAGAAAGAAAAAGGATAGTTCATGCGATGTAGCAAAATGCGATGCCGGTTGTAGCTGAGTGGTATGCCAGTTGTAGAAAATCGTGACACCGTTGTAGCATGAAACAAAAACGGTGACGTCCGCAGTGTTGCTCTAAACAGCGTTGCTGTCCTCGCAGCTCGCGGTCACCATGCTCTCCGTCCTCGCAGTTGCGTGGTCACCCGTCTTCGATTTTCACAGTGGTGTGTGCGCAAGGACCAGCGAGGGGGGGTGGAGGCAGCAGAAAAGGTCGTCGATGCCGTCGACGCTCTGCCGCATGTCGCCGACGATGAGAACTTGTGGGAGTTGTCAGCTGCGTGGGGGGGGGGGGGGCTGTGGAGGAGCAGAGCCGCGGCGACTGGAGGTGGAAGAAAGGGGCTGAGGAGAATTAAGGAGAAAGGGATAAGTTATGAGATTTGATTCGCATGTGGGTGGGTCCACTGTCCTTACGTGTCGCGAACAGAAACGACGGAGCGCTGCGCGCGTGGACGCGTCCGGCGGAAAGTTCGGTCGGCGCGCCGCACACAAGGGTTTACCAAAAACAAACTAGGTATGAACATGACGCTAGTCCACTTGGTAAATGCCTTTGCTCTTGAAATTGTAGCTTTGCGGTTCGAATCCCATCATTCACAATTTCATTTTCGTGATTTAGCAACTCAGAAAAAAAAAGATATGTAGGCCGGCCGGCTAACGAGAGGAGGTGCGCGCTTCACGGGCCGCTAGCGAAATAGCCGAATAGGGATTGCCACATGCAACTACAACCGCTCCAAAAAAATGCAATCACATGGATCCAAACCACACACTGCACATAGCCGTGTTGACATTCGCAAAAATATACTTCCTCCGTCCGGAAATACTTGTCATCAAAATGGATAAAAGAGGATGTATCTAGACGTATTTTAGTTTTAGATACATTTCTTTTTATCCATTTTGATGACAAGTATTTTCGGACGGAGGGAGTAACACCCATGTTGACAGGTGTAGTCATGGCTCCTTCGTAGTGCCAAGCTGCCATACTGTCTGGAACTGAATAATTCTATGTGTATCCTCAACTATGTAGAAGAAGCACCAGCGCTCGATCCAAGGGCACCTAGCTCAAAATCTAGTGGTATATGTATAGGGTAGAGAAGTGGTCACAGAGGCCATTATTCATATAAGTGTAGCATGTTTTGTTTTGTGACTAATATAAGTGTAGCAATATTAGTTGAATATTTTACGTGTCCATGATATGAAGCTCCAAAAATATTGTCTAGGTTATTCCCGACTAGACTAGACGTGACGATGATGGCGCGATGACGTTTATCCCTTCTTGAAGGCGTTGTTCTGGAAGAAATTGACTTAGGCGTTTTATATCTTTAATGGCTCAGGTGGGATTGCATTTGTTATGTACTGTGTTAAATAATAAATAAAAATGGTTGTATACATCATGATAATTTAGATGCAGGGGCTAACCTCTTAAGTAGGAGCAATGCTACATCTGCAGAGGATTTACAGGATGAGATGGGGTGGACGATTTTGATTAGGGATTAGAATGAAGCGGGGCCACACTGAAATTCAGGAGGTGAGAGATTAGTGAGGGCAGAGGGATCAATCTGGTTTTTTTTAAGAGGTAGAGGGATCAGTATGTTAACTCGGTAACTCCTCGTATGTCTAGCATTTTTTTTGCTTAAGTAGTTAGTTGGCTCCATTCTAGGCCTCCAAGACGATCCGAGTTTCAAACCTCTGCATCATGGCCTTGTGACCTATTCAACCCTTGCTTCCCGGGCCGGGTTGCTACTTTTGCCACTGATGAAAAATCCTTGTTGCTCATCTTCAAACCAACTTGCCGGCACGCTTGCACGCACGAGAACAACTAATTCAAGGAATCACGATCTCCCCATGTAGCTAGCATGACAGAGCCAGCGTGCCATTGCACCAACACCTCGACGATACACACTCGTTGCTTCTACGTCACATCTTCAAGAGCCTACAAGTGTGCGTCGGGTGAAGGTAGCTATGGTAATACCTAACAACCGGGCTACAAAACCTTGCGTAACAAGAACACAAGGAACACTGAATGAGCTTCAGTCTTGTCTATCTGCACTAAGTGGTAAGCAACTTCCCCAATATGTTAATGTTCTGACATGCTAATGTTCTGATGTCTCTAATTCCCATGTGCATGTAATTGCATCTGATATGTCTGTTCCTCTCTCATTTTTCCTGTCGTCCATGTGTGTTGTTGCCTATATGAATGAATAACTTGGTTAACTATCTAATTTGGTGAAAGATACATAGGGTGTTATATATGTATAGGGTAGAGGAGAGAGGACCGAAACCATTACACACAAGTGTAGCATGGTAGCTGAATATTCATTATACATCCATAGTATGAATAATCATAGGTACTATATAGGATTGATGTACATAGGAGCCCCCATCGTACTCTTCGGTAAGCGTGTAGTATTCATGAAAGGCGCACCTTAACCCAATATAATTGTGATGCAAAGTTCATCATATACTACTGATGGGTCATATGGCTCTATGCGTCCTATGTTACTTGGTTCTTTTTTTATGGCCGGTTACTTGGTGCTAGTAGGTCATGTAAGTAGAATGAAAGATACTGAGAAAGCAACCCAGGTCCAGCCTGGTCCCCCTATCGGAGGAGCAGCACATGCAACTACTACCACTCAAAAAAAGAACATGCAACTACATGGATCAAAACAACACACTTCACATGGCGTGTTGACAGGGATGATAGTCATGCCTCCTTCATAGTGCCAAGCTACCATTACTGTTTGGAGCTCAATAATTCTATGTGTATCCTCGACTACATAGCAGAAGCACCAGCGTTGGATCCAAGGACACCTAGCTCAAAGTCAAGTGGTATACGTATAGGGGAGAGAAGAGACGACGAAGGCCATTATTCACATAAGTGTAGGGTCTTAGTTGAATATTTTACGTGTCCATGCTAAGAAACTACTCCCTCTGTTCCCTAATATTTGTCTTCTTGATATTTTAAATGGACTACAACATAAGAATATATGTAGACATAATTTAGAATGTAGATTCACTCGTTTTGCTTCATCTGTAATCACTTTTTGAAATCTCTAGAAAGACAAATATTTGGGAACGGTTGGAGTATTAATGATCAGAGGTAGTTTTATAAAGTAGCATGTCAATTTTCACATTTTAGAAGCATGGCATTTATAAATTTATGTTTTCTCTGTTTTTTATAAGAAAATGTCTATTATTTTGTTCTTTTTGCTGTTTTTTATGTATAAGGTGGCAGTTTTAAAGTTTAGCATTATTACACTTTTAAATTTTAGCTGGGCATTTTTGGTCAATCGGGGGTCACCCTGGCCCGCGCCCGCCCTCTAGCGAACGATCAGAAACGATCGCCGGGAGCTGCTCCCCCGGCGGAACGAGAATGAATAGAATTGTAGTCTGGCTGTGCTCTGGTCCCCAAGAGATCGTTGAACTTTGTAAGAAGGGTTGTAGGGTTGATCCTGAGTAATACAAGTCTTCTATCCTCCAAAACAACTTGGTTTATAAGTAGCTCCGTAGTGTGTACAACATGCGGCTTCAGTTAGAAGCAAAGTTAACAATGAATGAACACGCTGGTCGTAGGAAGAAAGAATTAGTAGTCACGCACCGCAGGACCAGGAGTAGCTCGTGATTCACAGATCAATGGCTCACGATGGTCTCGAAGCAGTCGATTCCGTCGAACTCCGGCACGAACCGCGGACGCAACGTCGACGATCACTGCGATTTCCCTTTCTCGGGCCGTTGCTCTGCCTCCCGCGGCAGACCGCCCTACTTCCCCTGTTTCCTGCTGATCCAGCTTGGTCATCCTCCTGCAGCTTCCTTTCCCGCCAGGAGAGTCGGGCCCAGCTGCCGCCGGCGCCGGTGCCGGGGGCGATGTCGGCCGGCGAGGCGCTCAGGATGGAGAAGGCCAGCACCTTGTCCATGCTCGAATGGAGATGGCGATGATTCCTGCAGCAGCTCAGGTCAGGTGGCCGATGCTTTCCTGCACGCACACGCCCTGACTTTTCTTCAATCAATCAATTGGTTTTGCTTGCTTGGCCTTGCTCGGGTTGGTGAAGGGATAGAGGGGACGCGGCCCGACTTATATACGGCGGAGCCTCGAGGAAGCTTTGGGCATGGCGGTTTACTGCGCTCCAGAATATATATGTACACGGCCGCGAGAGAGAAGTAGCGAGCGAGCTGGTGATCATCTCGCGGTTTCGTGGCTTGGCGCGTGTTTATCTTCTTTTTCTCGTGTTCTTGCCTTCTCTACCGTGTGGCGTGTCCATTAACAGTTGGACACATGAGCCTTGCGACCTCTGTAAAACTTACGTGAGAGTGGCTAAATACCCAATGCTGCTCATGTTCTGATGTCTCCCATTCCCGTTTGCATTGGTTATTTTTCTCACATTCCCCTTTGTTCATGTGTGTTCATTGCCTGTATGAATGAAACAACTGGGTTTGCTATCTACTTTGGCGACGATGGGGCGGTATATATATAAGGGAGAGGACGGAGGCCATCATTCACCCCAAGTGTAACATGTTGGTTGAATATTCATTGTGTATCCGTGATGATATGAATGACCATGGGTGTTGGGTTGCTATACGTATGAGGAAAAATTAAATCACATACGCCCCATAGAAAATTATCCGGCGCTTGGCCACTTGCAGAGTGAACTGCAGCTCTTCCACTACAACACGACAGATATTACAACACATTCTAAAATGCCTCTAGATGACACATAAATGCCTTTACATGTTTTTGGAGTCGTTCCTCCAAAACGCTAGAAATAACCCCGAAGGGAAAGATCAAGGAAGGCGTATTCCAGTCTCGCCTCCAAAGACTGACAATCGGCAGCGTTCTTCAAAGTGCCTCCAAAGCTCCCACATTCGGCGGCGTTCTTAAAAGTGCCTCCAAAGCTCCCACGTTTCGGTGGCGTTTTTGGTAGACGCTGCTAATCAGGTTTAGACAAAAATTAGTCATACACCGGTCGGTATCCTGTCACTCTCTCGTCCTCACCCGAGGCTACACACAGCTCTTCATATATTACTGCGTCTAGCCACTTACTCCCTCCGTTCCAAAATAGTATAAAAACGCTCTTATATTTTGGGATGGGGGGAGTAGCTATTTAGCATTAACCTTGGGCTGGGGGCCCACCAAGGTGAAAGTGAATTCTAAATTTAATTAGTACATTTGCAACAACAAAAGATATTCAAGCAGCAAATGGAAACCACTCTATTAAGTACACATGTAGTCTACCAAGGAAAAATGCAGTGGGAACTAAAAAATAAAAAATGAAGTAAATTCTCCACCAACCTTCGCTTGTGTGAGTAATGCTTTCCCTATATATACTAGTATAACGCCCGTGCGTTGCCACGGGCTCTTCAAAATTTATAATCAGTATTTTTCATTTATCATCCCCTCATATTGGGTGATTATGGGGTGCTCTAATTAGAAACACAACAATCAAATATTAGGAAATTTCACCGAACGAACAACAACGAATAATACGATATCTATCAAACGAATAAAATGAGGTCATATTTTTGGTCCGTCATGCACTTCTGTTGAAAAGTGCCTATCCCTTTTAGAATCAACCCATTGTTTGCTCGCACGCAAAAAAATACATCTCTAAAGTGGGGAACCGATCGGTGCCAAAAAGAACTCAAACTCCTATCCAATCTCGACTTCGTGCTCTTCCACTTCCATTGATAAAGATGGGACGTCAAGGGTTTCATCATGATGACCTCGAGCAGCCGCCGACATCCCTCCCCACATCTACCCCTACCCCCTGCTGCCGCTTGCACTGTCCTTGCTCCTCGAGGGAGCTAGGGACACAATGTTCTCTAGGATGGGCATGACCAGATCCACGAGGAGGCCACATTCTTCCATGGGAACCCAACCAAGCACACCACCCTCCGCAACCATCCAATCCCAGCCTAACAAAGTCAAGACCCGCCATCGATCCACAAATCAGGCTCGCCGCATCCGGGTTCACTGCAAGTCTGCGACGAGTCTGTAGTCGACATCTTGACTTTGGCTATCCCCACGGAAGAATCATCGGATCCTGCTTACTTTTACCATCACTTCGTCTCTTCCCAAGGCAGCGACACCACCCAGCCAATCACCACCACCGCTTGCGGCTTGCCTACATAAAATCATATGAGAAATCCCCACGGCAGTGCTGTAAGATCACCTTGGCGACCTCGATAGTGACCGACTGGTCTAAGATATAAGCTAGCCGCTCTTTGTAGAAACCAATAAAAGTAGGCATGTGACTCAGATTTGTTCTTCGGTGTGCATGCGTTTCTTGCTGCCCACCAGCTCTTGTCTACAACTCACCTATATCTGTACCAGCTCTTGGTCTACAACTCGCCTATCTCCATGCTCGAGAATCTGGAGTGTAGTAGTTAAAAAAAAGATCAACTTTATACTCATTTGATAATTCAATGTGCATGGGCATGCACGGGATGGAATTCACGCTCTATGTAAAATCTGGAGTGTAATGACCGTGGTTGATGAATGAAAGTCTTATTTCCGCAAAAAAAGAAGTTAAAGGTGAATATATTCCTCATGTGTAGAGTACAAACAAAGCATATAGTGATTGAGGTGAATACATGCCAGTACTAAAATCTTCTAATTTCTTTTGATTGAATCCAAGTTGTCTCTTTTCTTTCGATTCAGCAAAGCTAGTTCGAATAAATAGGATTGTCTATATCTTAACTCCTTTGCCAATTGAGCTTCAAAATTGCAGTCTGATTCAGAAACAATCGAACGATTGTGTCGTTAACTCCAGGAGATTCTCGTTAGATCTTAGGAACGCTGCAAGCCATCATATCATATAACATTAAGATCGACAATTGATATGGACAGATCTTACTACAATCATATTACTACTACTCGCACACTGATATCGACAGATCATACAAGATCGAAGGTACGTAAGACAAGGTCCTCTAGATTACGAAAAACTGTTTGCTTCGCCTCATGTGAGACGGACCCCGAGCTATTCTTCAATGGCGCACCGCGCGCACATATTTGGCGGCGAAGTAACTCGTTATCCTAAGGACGTCCCCGTCAAGCCCGTCGACAGTGTCACCCTTTTCCATCTCCCCGGCTGGACCTCGCCGAGTTTCCACCGTCGACGGCCTGCCGCCGCCGCATTCTGCTGCACGAAGGAGATCAACGACGGTTTAGACGTGCACGGGTGCAGCAGAGCAGATCGACCGACGGATCGGTTGACAACACGTACCATCGCAGGCCGCGTGGCCGTGGTGGGGGGCGGCGGCGCTCGAGGTGCCCTGTGCCTCGCATTCGCAGGGCGAGACGGCGCTCGTGGCGCTGGTGCCGATCTCCTCCTCCGGACGAACGAGGAGCCAGTCGTCCAAGCTGGGCGAGGGAGCCAACGGCGGCCTGCAGCGCTGCCGGCTCGACTCCTTGCAGTAGGCGATCGCGCTCGCGACGGCCTCCTTCCTCGCCCGGGCGGTGCCGTCCTCGCCGGCGGCGACCCTCCCGTCCGGCTTCATCGCCCGGCCCTTCCGTCTCCCGCGCCCGTCTGACCGCTCGTCCGCAGCACCGGCGCGCTGCAGATTTCTGGCGAACCTGTGAAGGCACCGCCTTAGCGCGTGGCCCTTCCGTGCGGCCGTGTCACCGCCCTCCCTCACCGGTGAGCGCGCGCTATTCGACGAGCTGCTTCGGGCGCCGAGCAAGGAGGAGGAGGTGGACGACCTCGACGCCGGGGAGGAGCCCGGGTCGGAGGCCACCTTAGCGTCGCCAGGGCCGAACGCCGGCGACGAGGAGCTGCCCTGCTCAACGCTCGAAGCGCCGTCCGTGGTCGCTGTCGTCGCCACGGCCGGCGCCATCGCCGCCCACACGGCGCACGGGAACATCCACGCCATGACGACCTGGAAGAAATGCATGGTGATCAGGAGCACTGGGGTTTGCTTGCAGGCCCTTGTGCACGTAATACGTCCTTGTATATATATACACGTCGCGATTGCGATCGCGTTCGCCTCCGACTCCGGCGGTGGTTGCAGGGGGGGGCACGGCGGCGTCTGCGGGCGCGTGATTTCCGAAATCCGAGATGCCACAGCGAGATTGCCAAAATCCTGTGGCTAATCTATGGAATACTCCGGCGGTTCCTTCCATATACGGAGGGAGTACTAATTACTGCACGGTTTAATTACTCGATCGCTGATTTATCGGATGAGCTAGTAATGCGGACGGATCGCTGATTTATTACCATATTCGATATTTTCTGAGTTATGGCCTTACCATACCTGGATTGATTTATTACTATACGTGGATTAATTATGATTTATTACTATATGATTTATTACTATGCGTGGATAGCCTTACCATACCTAGTGGTAATTTAAATTTATTACCATATTCGATATTCCCGAGTTATGGCCTTACCATACCTGGATTGGTAGCCTTTGGGGTAATTTAAATTTATTACCATATTCGATATTTCCCGATTTTTGGCCTTACCATACCTGGATTGATAGCCTTTGGGGTAATTTAAATTTATTACCATATTCAAAATTTCCTGAGTTATGACCTTACCATACCTGAATTGATTTATTGCTATTACGTGGATTAATTATGATTTATTACTATATGATTTATTACTATACGTGGATAGCCTTACCATACCTGGTGGTAATTTAAATTTATTACCATATTCGATATTTCCCGAGTTATGGCCTTACCATATCTGGATTGATAACCTTTGGGGTAATTTAAATTTATTACCATATAATTGCCATATTCAAAATTTCTTGAGTTATGACCTTACCATACCTGGATTGATAATTAATATACATGGATTAATTATGATTGATTACCATAAATACATTGGGTATTACCGGTCAGACGAGAAAAGAGAAAAACCGGTGGGAGGGGCTGGTGGGAGGTGGGACGAAGAAAAACCGGTTGAAAATAAACCGGTTGAAAGTGGGGGGGACTATTCAACCAATTCGTTCATTAGGAGTAGAGATTATGACCTTACCATACCTGGATTGATAATTAATATACATGGATTAATTATGATTGATTACCATAAATACGTTGGGTATTGCCGGTCAGACGAGAAAAGAGAAAAACCGGTGGGAGGGGCTGGTGGGAGGTGGGACGAAGAAAAACCGGTTGAAAATAAACCGGTTGAAAATAAACCGGTTGAAAGTGGGGGGACTATTCAACCAATCCGTCCATTAGGAGTAGAGATGTAAGTCCACATCTTCATGATAAGAAGCAAGTTTCAGTAATTCATCCACACACTTTGTATTTACTTCTCCATTTATTTCACCTGTTAATTCATGAACAGATGTGAGCAGACACAAAAAGAAACTGACGTGAGAAGAACCAAGTAGATGTCAAAATCAGAGGGCTGGCTAGTTCCACTATCAGCAAAGTTGTGCTCTCCGTTCAATTCTAGATTAGTCTGACTAAACATCTCTACTCCGTCATGACATCAAGACTTCAAAGCCAAAGCTTATCCAAATAATCCCGGCGAAATGGGTTTCTTTGTACCATATGAAAGAACTTGGTTTACTGGCAACTCTGTATTCTGTACAACATCCGGCTTCAGTTAAAAGCACAAGTTAACAACGAATGAACACGCCGATCGTACGGTGTGATCGAATGAAGAAAGAATTAGTAGTTACACGCGCGGCGGGAACAGGGGCAGTTCGTGATTTACCGATCAATGGCACACTATGGTCTCGAAGCAGTCGATTCCATCGAACTCCGGCGCGAACCGCGGCCGCGTTGACTGCGATTTCCCCTTGCCCGGCTGCTTCTCTGCTTCCACCGGCAGACCGCCCTGCTTCCCATGTTTCCCTTCTGCTCGAGCCTGGTCGCCCTCCTGTAGCTTCCTTCCCCGCCAGGACAGCCGAGCCCAGCTGCCGCCGTTACTGGCGCCGGGGGCGATGTCGGCCGGCGAGGCGCTCAGGATGGAGAAGGCCAGCACCTTGTCCATACTCGATTGGAGACGCTCCGGTGGCCGACGCTTTCTGGGACGCACGTTCTCTGACTCTGCTTCAATCAATCGGTGGCTTTGCTTGGTTCTTTCTTGCTCGGGCTGGTGAATGGCAAGAGACGAAGCGACCCGGCTTATATACGACGGGCGGGGGGGAGGAAGGAGCAAGGAGGGTGGCGTGGTGGAGGAGGTTGCAACCTTCTCGCTGTTTCGCGCGTGTTTATCTTCTTTTCCTCCTCCTGCTGCTGCTGGTCCCACGCGGGCCGCGGCCGTGGCATGATGGAGGGCTGACCGACTGGGCCGAGTATATACTTCGTGTTTTTTAAATGTTTTCTACCCCCGAGGCCAAGAGCTTCCAGTTTGGGCAACTTGAGACTTCCTGTGGCCTGTCAAACTTTTTTTTTCCGGGCTAAAGGGAGTTTTTATTTTTTTTGTGGGTGAAAGGGGAGTTTTTATTGCAAAGTAATAGTGAGTGTTATAGTCGAGATGCCACAAATCCTCAATACAAGGTGGAACCAAGTTTAACCACACGGCAGTGATTCTCTCGGAGCGGCTGTAATTGGCTGAGAATTTTGTACTCAAGAAAAATCACACTACAAGGTGTTATACATACAGTAAGTAACTTCATATGGTCCATACATGAAAATAATGATACCAACGCAAGCTCAGGCTAAAAGAAACACCAACAAAGTCTAAGCTCTAACAAGAAATACTACTCTTGTGTAACCCCCGCACAAACAGTACATAGTTAAATATGCCAGTGCAACAAATATGTTAGTGTACTCTATGACAGATTGTGAAAATTTTGTTTCAGTTTTCCCAATCAAAAATATTATGTCCAAAAAATGTAGTATGTTAAATGCTGCATGTAGCAAACACTCCTCGATTTTGTTTCAGTTCTCTCGGAGCTACGTAAGTTGCATGAACCCTGCAACAGGTTTCAGACAACTCATTGGACAACATTGCTAAGAAGATTTTAAAGTTCTCTTATGGTGATCTGCCTAAGGAATACAAGTCTTGCTTGATGTACCTGGATATTTTCCCTCGACAACAAGCCATCAAGCGGTCAACCTTGATAGGACGGTGGGTTGTAGAAGGCCTCATAGCAAAAGAAGACTGGGCCAGTTCTATGCGTCATGCCAATCGATGTTTTGATGCACTTGTCAACTGGTGGCTTGTTTATCCTGCTGGCATTGGAGCTACAGGTCATGCAAAGAGTTGTGTGATAGGTGATCTAGTTCATGGATTCATTACCAAGATTGCCAGAAAATAGTGCATCGTGGAAACACGCCTATCACATCACTTGGCTCGCCACTTCTCCATTTTCAATGATCTCTGACTCCGTGGCTCTGACAGAATCGATAGATTCTTCCAAAAGCTCTATACTGAATCATCTCGAGTATCTTTGATCAAGGTGTTAGATCTTGATGGTTGCCAATGCTTTGGAGGGAAGAACCAAAGCTACCTTAAGGACATATGCAACACAATGTTACTGCTCAAGTATCTGAGCGTAAGGGGATCAAATGTTACCCATCTGCCAAGTGAAATCAACAACCTCCATGAATTGGAAGTACTGGATATCCGAGAGACCAAGGTGCACCCATCTGCAACGGTAAATGTTTTACTCCTGAAGCTCAAGCGTTTGCTAGCTGGTCGAGTTGTTCAGAGTTTAGGGTCAAGCAGTACTACACTATCTAGTGTTGAAGTTCCTGACAAAGTAGAAAAAATGTTAAGCATGGAGGTATTGTCCAATGTCAAGGCACGGAATAGACAAGATTTGAAAGATATTGGAAAACTGTGGCAGTTGAGGAAGCTTGGTGTGCTTATTGAACACAAGGACTCACACTTCAAGAATTTGCTTCGAGCTATTAGTGATCTGCATGAGTGCCTCAAGTCTCTGTCAAACACTCTTCCCATGGTAGATGAAGACCCTTCCAACCAAGAGTTCACAGAATGGGTTCTTGAACGCTATAAAGACTCTCCCAAGCTTCTTGAGAGCCTAAGCATTGTTGGAACCCCACAAACGGTGCAACTTCTTCAGTTGTTGACCAAAGATAGTGGCCAACTCCATCTTGCCAAGGTAACTTTATCTGGTACCCATCTGACACAGGATGATCTTGAGGTCCTTGCCAAGCTACCCAAGTTAATTTGTGTCAGGCTCCGACACAAGGCATACATCGATAGGAAGGTCACTTTCAAGGAGGAGGAATTTAAGAATCTCAAGTGCTTTCTTGTTGAGGATTGTAACATTACTGACATCAACTTTGAAGGTGGAGCTCCTAAGCTTGAGAAGATCATCCTTTCCTCCATTGATAGCCTACAGTGTATTTATGGAGTTGAAGGACTTTTAGAACTGAAGGAAGTCGATTTGAAGAACAACACCAAGCTTTCATTATTTGACAAGGCCAGAAACATATCCAAGGTGACTCTTTGTCGTACCATTCTGAGTCAAGATGAGGTACAAATTCTGGCCAAGATATCTAGCATGCGCACCCTAGTACTCAAGGAGACATCTTATGTACAAAACCAACTTATCTTCTACAAAGACGACTTCCCAAGGCTCAACCTTCTTATTGTCGACTTTTCTGCCATTCCCAATGTTAGCTTTACTGACGGATCTGCTACTAGGCTCGAGAAAATCATCTGGTCCTTCACGATGGGTACTATCTCCGGCATTGACAACCTTCCAAAACTGAAGGAGTTTGAGTTCAATGGTGATTTTACCCCCAATCAGGTGAACGAAGCAATTAACAAACATAAAAACATTCCCAAGCTTATACACAACAAACCAGAAAACCAATACAGAGAAACGGGAAACATACAGGAAAAGAGAGATGTTACAAGATTCCCATTCTGCTGGAAGAGACAGGATTGATGTTGGGGAAGCAATACATAGTATCCATTCATCATTGACTCCCATACCATGGTTGGTTTGTCTGTGCTTTTGGTTTGTCTTATTTGTATGTTTCTATGTATGTAAAATGACTGAGTGTATGTCCCTGCTACTTACTTTGCATGTGTGCCCTGTAACTACGATTGAGCATATGTAATGGTGTGTACATGTGTGCCCTGTAACTGCGATTGAGCATATGTAATGGTGTGTACATGTGTGCCCTTTAAACTACGATGGAGCAAATGTAATCGTATCTAGTTTGTGTCCATGGATTTGGAGGTCTCTGTTGGCTTAGGCCAACTATAGTCGATCCCCTAAGAATAGAGTAGTAAAATGGCGAAGTAAAGTTAGTAGAGTATATTTACTCAACTAAAATTTGCTACATAGTGACTCTATGTGTGGAATGGCCCAAATAAGGGGCGACCCAAATCATCTTGACTAGGTTCTGCTTCCCTTTTTTTAAGAATACTGAGTCAGGTTCATCTGTTTCATCCGGATTTTGTCTGTTTGATGCAGAAAAATGGACCCGAGCAACAGCAAGTGGTCGTCTAGCCGTCAATCGGCCCAAAATGTATAAGGCTTTGTCTGTTTTAGATATTTCATCGAACAGAATATGGATGGCCATCGCCGACTTCGACGATGATCACAAGCGCTCGCCTCGCCGCAACCCAGGGTCGCACGCCGCCCTACCGCACCCACGCCCTGGCGGCTCGCACCCGCACTTGCGGTGCCTCGCCCCGCCTCGCCCGCAGCAGCACACCGCGTTATCAGCCGCCTGCGCCACCACACCTGCGCGTTCCACCATGCACGTGCCCGCCCGCCTACACGCGCGCTCTACCACGCTCTCGCCCGTCCTGCCGCCGCGCAGCGCTCCACCGCGCTCTCACCCATACCGCCGCGGCCCAGCGCTGAACCGCGCTCACGTCCGCTGCCGCTCACTAGCCTCGGAACACACGCTGCCTCGTCGCAACTCGCACCGCGCTCTCGCCCTTCCCCGCGCCGCAGCTCGCCAGCCATGTGTCGTATGCTGCCTCGTCACAGCTCGCAGCCTATCCGCATGCTCGCCCGCCCTCGCGACGCATCTCGCCAGCCCTAGGCCGCATGCCGCCTCACTGCAGCTCGCAGCTCGTCCGCACGCTTGCCCGCCCCCATGCTGCACGTCGCCAGTCCACCCCCGTGCACGCTCACCCGCGCCGCTCCTAGCCCGCCAACCCCACGCGGGACGACGTGTTGCACGCTTGAGAGCTCCTCGGCCACCCCTCTCTTGCGAAACCGCATACAGATTACCGGCGGCGCAGCGGAGCTAGTCGACCCTCGGCGGCAGCAGCGCCTGCCATGCGCGGGCATGGGGCGAGACCCGCGGCTGCATAACCGTGGCGGCGAGGTGCCCCGCACGGCATCCTTGTCGGAGAGAGAGAAGAATAGAGAGGTGTGATGGGTGGGTCGATAACAAGAGGATCAGGGCGTACATGTAGCGGACACAGCCGGACAATGGGGGATGAAAAGCGTCCGGTTTTTGTCCGCTTTGGATGCAAAAGCGAACCAAATTTGGTCTAGAAATGGGGCGAACTGGACAAGAAACATACAAATTTTGCCGATGGGGTCGCATGTTGGGTCGTTGCATGTGTTCATTTCGGCCTAAACAGACGTCCGCAAATGATTTGGGGTCATGCATTGGAGTTGTCCACAACATGGCCCGACGACTATCAACAACAGAGGTGGTGGAGATAGATCGCGCGGCCGCGTCGCTCAACCCTTCTCTATCTGGCAGGTGTCCAGTGCGTGGAGGCAAGAACTCGGCGTGGCGTGCTGCGGTGGCTGCATCATGGCCATGCAATGTGTCCTTCGTACCATGGATGACGACCTTGAACAGGATGGTGGCACCGCGAAGTTGCTCCCGGTTGACGATTTGCAAAAGCAGCAAATGGCGTGTTCGGCCGTGGGAGATGTTGCGGTGCCAACTGGGAGCACGTGACAGTACTGCAACCCAACTGTGGCGCGATCATGCGGAAGTCACCCGAGAACATTGGTCATCCGAAGGCGGTGCTCCAGATGACAAAGACGAGCAGAAAGGGGTCGAACCATGCACGGGCAGCGATGGTCGGATCATAAGACTATTGGATTTGGTGGTGGCAGCGACTCTCAATGAACTCAACAAGGAGATCAATCGGCGCGGCAGCGCATCTGCTTGCACACCAGCATTCGACGATGGAGGCTACATGAGGTGCCAGCATCAGGCACCTAACACCGTGACAGCGGTGCGAGTCCAATTTTTTTTGGCACAACGATGACGATCATGTGAGGTGCCAGCATCAGGCACCTAGCACTGGGGCAGCGCCTTCGGCAGTATGGTGGATGCTACATAGTGACTCTATGTGTGGAATGGCAGCGGTCAGGTTGGCACCGACACATGGGCGGCCACCTAATTGTCGTGGCGATGGTATAAGATGGGAAATCGTCACACAAATCTGCTCGTGCTTTTTTGGCCTGGCTTGGAGTATTGGCCGGTGCAACTATCAAATGAGTCGTCCTCAAGATGCTGATTGGGACACCACTTCATTTTTGGGTGAAAACTCGTGTCCTCATTTGTTGGTTGTGCTCACCAACGACAAACTTACGTTGTTATATTATTGAATGTTGTTGTTGTACCGATATTGGCAATCAGAATGAAAAATCTTTGTCAAGGTCATTCCTGACTGGACATGAGGATGCTTGGCGTGATGATATTTACCTCTTCTACGTAGTTGTAGTTATTTCATTTCTTGTAATGGCTTGGGCGTGGTTGCCTTTGCTATGTACTCTGTTTAATAATTAATAAAAAAAAGTTATATGCATCCTCATAATAAAGAGGCAACGGGTTTAACTTTCTTTTTGAGAAATAAAAAAAGCTCAGAGGGCTACATTTACAGAGGATTTACATGAGATTTAAAAGATGGGATGACGTGGGCGGTTTTGATTGGTATTTAGAATGAAGCGGGCCCACCATAAATTCAGGAGGGGGCGAGAGATTATGGAGGGGAGAGGGATTAGTCTCTTAACTGCATAACTCCTCCTTGGTATATTTCTTTGCTTAACTAGTTACAACACAAAGTTGGTCCCATTCTGGGCCTCCAAGACGAGCAGAGTCGCAGCTTGCATCACGGCCTTGAGACTTGTTCAACTGTTGCTTGAAAATCCCTCCCCACCTTTCAATCAACTTGTTGTCATGCCGACATGCACGAGAACAGCTAATTGAGGGGATCATGATATGCCCACTAGCGAGCTCAACAGAGCCAACGTGCCACTGCACCAACACCTGGACAATTGACTCGTCGCCGCTACATCACCTTTCAAGAACCTGTAGCTGTGCGTCATGTGAAGGTAGCTAAGTTAATACCTAACAACCGGGCTTCAATACCTTGCCTAAAAAGGATACAAGGAGCACCAAATGTGCTCCAGTTCTGTGCATCTGCTCTAAGCGGTGAGCAATTTCCCCAATAGGATAATGTTCTAATATTTTATTGTTCTAATGCCTCTAATTCCCATGTGCATGTCATCGCATCAGATGTCTCCTTTCTGCTCTCATCTCGCCCTTCATCCATGTGTCCTTCTTGCATATATGAATGAACAACTTGCCTAGATATCTAGTTAGGTGAATATACATAGGGTGGTATATGTATAGGGGAGAGGAGAGAGGATGGAGATCATTATCCGCACAATTGTAGCATGTTAGTTGAATATTGATTATACTTCCATGGTATGAATGATCATGGGCACTATAGCGTTGATGTGCATAGGAGCCCAAGCGTACTTGTTGGTAAGGGTGTAGTCTTCATGAAAGGCACGCCTTAACCCCTTGTAACTTTGATGAAAAGTTCATTGTATACTATTGATGCGCCATATGGCTCTATGCATCCTATTTCATAGGTTACTTGGTTCTTTTTTTAGAGACCGTTACTTTGTGCTAGTAGGTCATGGAACCAAAGTGAAAGTTATAGAGAAAGCAGCCTAGGTCCAGCCCATATGGTCTGCCTATCGTTGTGGGGGAGCAGGACATGCAACGGGAGCTCCTATTTTTGGTGTTGTAAGCGCCGATTCGAGGTCCTGACGCTCGCAGGGGGCGTGTAGCAGGCCGGCCCTGTACCTGCTAAAGAAAGCAACATGGAGAAAAATAACTGGAGAAAAAATTGTATCGTCAATGGGAGAACCAGGACTCAAACTCCTCTCGTCAACAACAACAGTCAAGCATAATAACCACTAGACAACGAATATCAGGAAAGCGCACTATTTGACCCTTCTTCTAGTACAACATTAACATATAGGGCCAGTTCTTTTGGGCGGCTTAAAAAATAAGCTGTCTCTCCCCAGCTTAAAAAATAAGCAGCCCAGAAAATTTGTTGAGACTTCTAAATTAGTTATTCCATAACTCATCCAGAAGCCCCAATGAATAAGAGATGTGGCTTATGCAAAAAGCTGGGGAGGAGGCGGCTTATTTTTTAAGCTGCCAAAAGAACTGGCCCATAATATTATATACATAATATAAATTATAAGCAAAGGAACATAAAATTAGAAAAGGAATTGAAAATAATTATTTAAAACAATTTTTGAAAAAAATGAAAGGTTCGTACAAATTGAAAAAAGTTGCTGAATTTGAGAAAACTTCACGAATTTGAAAAAAAATCATGAAATTCTGAAATAAGTACCCAAACTTGGAAAAGTTCATCGAATTTTAAAAATATATTTATCAAAATTGAAAAGGTGTTCATCAAAAATGAAAAAAGTTCTTCGAATTTGAAAAATAGTTCATCAAATTTCAAAAAAAAATTCATCATAACTGAAAAAAGTTCATCGGTTTTGAAAAACAAATTCATCGAAATTTTAAAAAAATCATCCAATTCTAAAAGAGTTCATTGATTTTGGAAAAGTTCATGAAAATTGAAAAAAAATCATTGATTTTGGAAAAAGTTCATCAAAATTGAAAAAATTAATGATTATGAAAAAGTTCATAAGAATTTGAAACAAGTTCATAAAAACGAAAAAAGTTCATCCATTTTGGAAAAAGTTCGTGAACTATAGGAAATTAAAAATAATAAAAAATAGATAAAAAAGAAAAAATTCAGAAATTTGAAGAAAGTTGATGAGATTCAAAAGAAGTTCGTGAATTTGAAAAGTACACAAATTTAAGAAAGAAGTTCACGATTTTTTTAAAAAGGAAAGAGAAAATCCGAAGAAGAAAAAAACAGAAGAAAACCGGCCAAAAGCAAACCAAAAATAAAAACAGAAAGAAGCTGCGGTTGTTTAGCTTTAAAGATAAATATAGAAACAAACTATGTACAAATATGTTGCTAGTCCACTTGATAACTACCTTTGCTACTGAAATTCTAGCTTTGCGGTTCGAATCCCATCACTCGCAATTTCAGTTTGGCAATTTAGAAACCCGGGAAAAAAAGATATGCAGGCCGGCCCAGCTCGTGAGAGGGGGTGTGCCATTCAGGGGGCGCTAGCAAAATAGCCAAATAGGGATTGCCACATGCAACTAGAACCGCCCGAGAAAAAAAAACATGCAATCACATGGACCCAAACCACACACTGCACACAGCCGTCTTGACATTCTCAAAAAAAAAAAATAACGCCCTTGTTGACAGGGGTCGTCATGTGATGAGTCAAGCGGCCATTACAGTTTGGAGCTGAATAATTCTATGTGTATCCCCGACTACGTAGAAGAAGCACCAGCGCTCTATTCAATCATCCAAGGACATGTAGCTCAAAATCTAGTGGTATATGTATAGGTCAGAGAAGAGGTGACAGAGGCTATTATTCATACAAGTGTATTCCTCTTTGCGACTAATATAAGTGTAGCATGTTAATTGAATATTTTATGTGTTCATGGTATGAAGCTATTAATGATCAGAGTTGGTTTTATGAAGTAGCATGGCAATTTTCACATTTTACGAGCATGACGTTAATAAATTTATGTTTTCTTTGTTTCTTACAAGAAAATATCTATTATTTTGTTGTTTGTGGTGTTTTTTATGTATACGATGGCAATTTAAAGTTCAGCGTTGCGGTTTTAAAGTTTAGGTGGGCATTTTTTTTGTCAATCAGGGGTCACAGTGGCCCGCCCCTAGGGAACGATCAGACACGATCGATAGGAGCTGCTCCGCCGGCGGAACGAGAACAGAATTGTAGTCTAGCTGTGTGCTCAGTCCCCCAGAGATCGTTGAACTTTATAAGGAGGATTGTAGGGTCGATCCTGAGTAATAAAAGTCTTTTACGCCCAAAGAAAACTTGGTTTATAAGTAGCTATGTAGTCAGAAGCAAAGTTAACGACGAATGAACACGCCGATCATACGAAGAAAGGATTAGTCGTCACGCGCGGCTAAACCAGGAGCAGCTCGTGATTCACAGATCAATGGCACACGATGGTCTCGAAGCAGACGATCCCATCGAACTCCAGCGCAAACCGCAGCCGCGACGACGGCGCAGGCGGCTGCGATTTCCCTTTCTCGGGCCGCTGCTCTGCCTCCCGAGGCAGACTGCCCTGCTCCAGCCCGGTCGTCCTCCCGCAGCTTCTTTCCCCGCCAGGAGAGCCGAGCCCAGCTGCCGCCGTTGCCGGCGCCGGGGGCGATGTCGGGCCGGCGAGGCGCTCACGATGGACAAGGCCAGCACCTTGTCCATACTCGAATGTAGACGGGGATAATTCCTGCAGCAGCTCTGGTGGCCGACGCTTTCTTGCACGCAGGCTCTGTGAGTTTTCTTCAACCAATCGATGGCTTTACTTGGTTCTGTCTTGCTCCGGTTGGTGAAGGGGGAGAGACCAGGCGACCCGACTTATATACAGCGAGGCATGGAGGAAGCTTTGGGCAGGGCGGTTTCCTGCACTGGACGAGTCCAGAATATTCGTGGACTGTAATAGACACAAATACGAATTCGCTTATTTGGATGTCATGAAATTGGCTCATTGAATCTCAGGGAGGTTTCAGTAGCAAACCGTGTTTGGATGGCAAACTCTGGAAATTGCATAGTTCTTTCTTCTTTGTGCATCAAATCAAAATTTCTACAATGTGTGAGCATAACTGAATGATTATCTCGCAATACAATTTAACAAATATTCTAAAAATTGACGACACCAAAATCCACAATCGGTCCTTTTCTTGTAATGGCAGACCGCAAATCCAACATGTTAGCACCCCTCACAGCAAAATCAGCCTTTCTTAGATCCAGGGAAGAAGAAGAACAAAGGGAAACTCGAAAAGCAAAAAGAAAGAAAAAACACATCTAAAAACCCGGAAAAATGTAAAGAAAAATAAAAAATATCCTGACGGAGCACCAACACGTGATACGTGGCGGCGATTGTACGCACCACTTGGCAACCCTTATGGGGCTCTCGCAAGTGGCACCCCTTCGACTAGTTGCTCTTTATTATTTACTATCGTTTGTTCTAGTTATATGCAACCATGGGACCCGCTATATGACATATTTTGCATCATATAGGAGCGCGATGCAGAGGGGTCCATGGGACCCGCTATATGATATATTTTGCATCATATAGGAGCGCGATGCAGAGGGGTCCATGGGACCCGCTATATGACATATTTTGCATTATATAGGAGCGCGATGCAGAGGGGTCGATGCGACTGGGACGACACACCGATCATGAAGCGAGCTATTTTTTCTTTTAAATGCGCGACATGAAAATTCCAATAATAAACTGAAGTGGCCATGCGTGAATCAGACTCCCCACCTCGAGTTGCTGAAACATGCAGCTAGCCCATGAACTGATGGCTCATGGTGACGATTGGAAGTGTGAAATGGTTAAGAACCACTGCAACGTCGAGAATAAAATATTTTAATTTTTTTTGAAACATTTCTTTCAAATTGTGAGTAATTTTGAAATAGAAATTATTTTCTAAAAATAATTATTTTTTATCATTTCTATTTTTTCCTGAAAATGTCAACAATTTTTTTAGTTCTAAACTTTTTTATATACATGAGCAACTTTTGCAAACGTGAATAGTTTTTCAAAAGGAAAACATGTATTAAAAAATCTTTCAATTTATTTTGAAAGCACATATTTTTTGAAACTCTGAATAACATTTGCAAAAAAGCAAACAGTTTGTGTATTTGTGAACAAAATTTTAAAACTGGAATATGTTTTTGACACCTCAAAAGAAATATAAAATGCAAATATTGTTTTCAAATTTGCGAAAATTTCTAGAAGACATATTTTTTAAGAACTTTTTTATGAAACAAGGGAAATTTTGAAATTTCGATTTTTTTGTAAACACAAAAAAAATTGTGGCAAATTTTCAAATCGAATGATTTTTCTGATTTTTTATTTTATTTTTGTAAATTTTTTAATATTTCCTGAATTCTATGATTAAAACAGAAACAGGAAAAAACTAAAAAAATGAAACTGATAGAAAACAAAACCCGAAATACAAGCAAAAAAACAACAGGAAAAATACCGCCAAAGAAAGGAACCAGAAAAAGACCTACTGAACTAGAATGATTGTAGAAGCGGATTAGTAGAAACTGCTAAATGGAATCGTCGTTGCCTCCTGTGTAAATGGCCACCTATTTGAAACAAAATGCGTCAAATAGGGACTTAGTGCAACCAATGCTCAGAATGTGGTTATCTATCAGTCTTTAGCGCGACATGTGTTCTATGTCCTAGACCAAAAACACCCGAGGTCGGCGTATGGACTCGGGATGATGGCCGACCTGCTTTGGGGCGACCAAACGCTACTCCATAACTGAGTAGTTATAAAGGTCGGTTTCGGGCTTGGATTCCTAACATAATCTCATATAACCGAAATATAAATTCTAACTGGTCGAGAAGGAACAGGTTTTTTCACTTGGAAACTACCTCAAAACATCTATGGGTACAAAGCGATTTCAAGTTGCTGAACTCAAACGTCTATGGAGAGTAACCGAACGGGCCAGACATTCTCACGATGCAGCCAAAGACCGAAGGTCAAGGCAGCAACTTTCATTCTAGGTATCCCATTTGCACTACAAGGTTCACACATCTTGATGCAGAAGACTACACGCGCACAGCCTTCAGCACCGCGGTCGGTATCCACCCAATTGTCAATATCCCCAGTCAGGTGGTAACTGCTGACGTCTGGGCACAAGAATTCAGAGACACATATGCACGTAGCAGAGGAACTGCAAAACGAGGCCGTACACCCCCAGAATGCAACTGGCAGAGGCCGTATCACTGAGGATTGGGATGGGGCCTCTATTGCCAATAATAGTCCATTAACGACGCTTGGACACGTGGATCATGCGACCTATGGAGAAGTTACAAGATGGGATGGCTAAATACTCAGTGCTGCTGATGTTCTGATGTCTCCAATTCCTGTTTGTGTAGGTTATTTTTCTCACCTTCCCTTTTGTTCATGTGTGGTCAATGCGTGTACGAATGAAACAACTAGGCTTGCTATCTACTTTGGCGAAGTTGGGGCGGTATATGTATAAGGGAGAGGTCGGAGGACATCGCCCACACAAGTTGCTGGTTGAATTTCATTGTGTACCCATAATATGAACGGCCATGGGTATTGAATTTCCATACCTAGAAGGCAAAATTGCATCACATACGCCCAATATGACCATAATACCATAGGGTACTTGGTGTTAGTGTACTGTAAGCAGAGTGAATGAAACAATACGTTGAAAACAGCCCATATGGTCCAGCTATCATGATCCTGCGGCTGTGCAGCCATGGCTCCTTCGCGGTGACAATCTATCATTAGGGCATCTCCAACGGCAACCCGCGGAAAACCTCCCGCATCCGTCTAGGACAGGGGGATCAGTACGCAAACACAGATGTGGGACGTTGACATCCAACGCTAGTCGCATACATTTTCATAACAATTTGAACCAACCGAACGAAATTTGATCAAACAAGACGAATTTTGATATAAACATGACGGATTTCATTTAAAGTATGATAATTTGTACATAAAATCGGAAGATATTTCATCTGGTCAACTAAATACCGAAAACTAAAACCCTAAACTAGCATGTACTTCATGGTGACCTCGTAGGCCCTGCCGGGCTGGCCCGCTCCTCCTCCTCTGACATCGTTGCCGACCCGCCGTCGGAGTCATTGTCGTTGGCTTGGGGTGGCGGTAGGTGGTGGCGCCGCGGCAAGGCTTCCCGCCAGCCGCCTGATGCTTGCGGATGAGCCTCTACACCTCATCCTACACCGTGCGCAGTGCGGCCGCGGCCACCAAGGACATGGGCTGGGGAAAGGGCGGTGGCGGCGATCACGGCGAGGGACCATTCATCGCTGTACCTGGCCATCTTCCCATCGACGCAGCGGAGACGGTGCTTGGCCGTCTCCGACGTCATCACGGAGCGGTCCAAGGCCCAGGTGTGAGCCAGGTCTGGGTCCGCCGCGATGTGTGGTGGCGGGAAGTCAGAGTCCGCGAACTAGGATCGGCGCACGGCGTTGCGCCTGTCCCACCGGCGCTGCTCCTGATTGGCATATCCCTGTGTCGTCATGGCGCTCCGCGGTGACGACAATGAGTCACCGCGAGGGTAGTGCAGAATTCGCCCCCGCACCTTGGGTAGGGGCGGCAGGGGCCAGCGGCGCTTATCCTTCACGATACGCCGGGGCAGCTGCTAGAGATGCTCCTCCTTCATGACGTATTGGGGCAGCGGTGAGAGCCGCTCTTCCTTAACGCGGCGTCCAATTTGGATGTCACGGCTGCGGGGCGGCGGAGAACGTGGAGGGTATGTCGGCCCCGGCTTCATGGGAGGAGCGCCCTCGGTGGCGGAGCCAGGCCGTTGGTGTGGACGACAGAGCGATGGAGCATCAGCTCTATCTGCTCCTCGTACTCCACGTCGGTGTCGGCGTAGACCTAACCCGGCACTGCTGGCGCAAACTGCTGCTGCGGCGGCTGCTGGTCCTCCTCATCGCCACAGGAGATGACGATCTCCGCCCACATCGAGTCGCTGCCAGCCGGTGAGGATGACGGCCCCGCAGTTCGAGGGCGGTGTCTCCACGAGACGCCAGATCCCGCCCCAGAACTGCTTCGCAACGCCGATGCCAGGACTTGCCCGTCGCCAGAGATGTTGAGGGAGACAGGCGAGGAGGAGGATGATGCGATGTAGGCGGCACCGGAGCACAACTTAAATAGCCGCACACATGCCATGTGAAGGGCGCCAGCCGCTACAATGCGGCGCAGGGGACGGGGTTGGTTCCTCGGGAACCTGCGTCCGCATTGAAGCGGCGGCTGCCGAGAGGTCGCATCGGTCAGCGCCGCCCTCCCTCCCTTCGGTCTCATTGCAGCATCAATGCCGGCCTCCGCCTGCTCTAGTTCGGCACAAATACCATGTCCATTTTTGGGGTCTGCGTTGAAGATCTCCTTATATGGCCAAAAAATAATTCGCGAGAGGATTATAGAAGATGCCACATAGCTGTTTGCAAAAGTAATCTAGGGTATTCAAAAAATCTCCAAATTTTGGGGAGCCATGGCCCCTCCAATTCTCCCCTGGCTCGGCAGTTGTTATTGATTTGTAGATAAATGCTCAACCATGTGGCACCAGCCCACTACTACTACCCAGGTACTATAAATGTCATTTCTCCAACCACACATTCCATCTTACAAATGCCACTAAAAATACTTGCAAGTATCACCATTTCTCATTCCTCTCTCTATAACTTCCACAATGTGTGCGCTAGATTGTGAGTGTCTTGATGAATACCTTGTGGGATTGGAAGATGTTAGGAAAATTGTGTTAGGCGCAAATCCTCAAGTCTTCATGAACTTGAGGTTACCTCACACTGGAGATTCATTTCCCGGGTGGTTGTGCGGCCAAACTCTCTTTCCCTTCTCTAGAGCGTTTGTGTTACCACTCTATCCAGAGACATAGTTATATGACTGTTCTGCGTAATTGGTAAGCTGGTATTGAGTTAATTTAAAACGTGTACAAACTAGGCATGATGGGTTTTAGCTACAATCTATTGCCGCCACATGTCTCTTCTCTGAGGCAGGGAATACTTTCTTCAGACAACAGAAAAGAGATAATGAAGGAAGCTACTTACAGAAAATGAGCTGTTTTTATTCGTGTGAGAAAAAACAATTTGAAATAGACAAGTGTGTAATGAAATTGTCAACATGTAACCTCCTTTAAAAAATCAATATAAAACATATAATCATGCAATAGAACCGTCTCAAACTAGATGTATATTTTGTACGTATGATGCCCATTGAATAGAAATTATGAAGATTGTTCCATTTCCATTCCAGAAACAAATCTTGTTTGGTTCAATTGGGTTTGGTCATGACATGATGTACCGGTTGGGGGCTTGTCGACAGGTGGGCTACGTCAATCCACATTTGACGCTAAATATGTCGAATAGGTGGGAAAATGTGCATCCCTCACGCATCTTTGTCCGGCCCACTTATCTTGCTGTTCTTTCTTTCTTCCTGTCTCCTTTCTTTTACCTTTTACATTTCTTTTTCTTTCACTTTCACCTCTCTTTTTTTCCTTTTTCACTTTATGTGGTTTTTCCTATTTTTAAAATTTTGTTGTGTGTGGGGCTGGGGTGGGGCAAATGCATTGAACATGTTTAGAAAAGCATATGAACACATAATTACACAGGATATTTTCCTTGAAATACATGTTTAGAAAAGTGCATAAACTTTAAAATGTGAATATTTTTTATGCATAAAACTATATAGAGATGAGATGAGCATTATATACACAAAATATTTTATTTACTTATTTGGAAATTTATGCTGTGGTACATGGACAAATTCTCAATTTAATTGCAGCAGAGTCTTAAAAATAAGAACACTTTTGACACTCCAAAAACAAGTAAACACATTTCTCATAAAAAAATTGACGACTTTTCCTAAATTATATATAAGAAAATAAAAAATCTGAATTTATTGATCGTGTCAGTGGCTAGCCTTTTTTTTTGCATGATAATACGTGTCTCATTAATAAAATAAAGATTCAGTTACAAGCCACGTGAACACCGACATTGCAGGACTAAAAAGATAGGATAATCCTATGCAAAAAACTAGTGCATGTTCTCCACTAAGAAAAAGGAGACAGATCACCTCTTCACACGAGCTCGACGCGGCTCCATCACTGGTCAGCAGCTTTACAGATCTCAAAAGTAGTTTGCTTGAAGCAAAACCATTGCCTTTGAAAGACTCAGACCGGGGTAACATGTCCCCGGACACGCCATCGAACTCCAGAACTAACACCCCCACACGACTATGACGCCGGAGGAGGAAACCAGAACTATCAGCCTTCAACCACAAAACCCAACACAAGATGCACCATCTTCCAGCTGTCACTTGCGTAGACAATCGTCTGCACGTACTCCTGGACGATAAAACCTCCCTGCTCCACCATGATGTCGGAGATAACACCGTAGCAACGGGGACAGAGCAGAAGGAGAGACACACTTGATGGAGCCACCGCCGCCGCCTCGCCGACACCACCCATGAACCCTAACGCCGCCGATCTAAAGGATCGTCAAACACACGATGCCATCAACTCTGAGACGCTGCCATGATGAGCACCGCTAGTGTGGGAGTGGAGTTGAGGCAGGTTTATTCGTCCGGGTGCTGCTCCCACTACCTCAACAACGCACCACAACCTAGAAATCCAAACCCTGACTACAGAGCGGAGAAACGGGGTCCCCCCTCCCTCCTGCTGTCGGAGTAGCAGCTGGAGGGAGAGGGGGCCAACGTCCTGACCGGTGAAGATCGGTGAAAGAAGATCCGCCTCCCTAGTCGCCTGGTTGTGGCGGCGGCTAGGGTAGGGAAAAAACGCCTTGCGTGTGGGTGAACCGCGAGGGTCAGTGGCTAGCCTAAGGCCTCGCCTTAAGGCTTTCGCTTTAGTATTCAGTGTGTCACATACGCACCTTTTTTTATTGAGAACGCACGTACCTGCTTCTGCTGGCGCGAGGAGACTGTTTCCAAGGCTGGGACCCCATCCTAGATGAAATAGGAGAGCTAGCTTTTAATTTTACTTCTTTTACTGTTCAACATGTAATGAGATCAGCGAACGGTCCAGCACATTTGAGTGTGAAGCGTGCTTGTACGCTTTCTGTGACTGAGAGCTGGTTAGACTCTACTCCCCGTTCCTGATCAGAAGCCTACTGGCCGACTGCTCAGCGAGCACTTTTGTTGAATAAAGCTCTCTAAGGTTTCCCTGGAAAAAAAAAGGCTGCGAACCCTTGCCTCTGTTTTCGCCCGTTGCTCCGCTCGGCTGGTATCGTGGTTTGGCTCGAGATCGTAGACATTTGTTTGTACGAGCTTGCTATTTTCTGTTGTGTCTTACGCCCTTTGGTATGCGATCTCCCATTTCTAAATAACGAGAATATGAGTAGTACAGCCATTTTTTCAGTTTTGTCAAGTCGGTTCTTACGTGATTTTTATTTTATTTTTAATGATATGAATGAGACACGTATTACTATAAAAAAGATATAACGAGAATGCGAGCAATATGGAGTTTGAAGCGTTCCTAGGAAATTTCTATAATAACTTGGCAAAAAAGCCCGATCATCTAAGATGCTGGCGGTTCGCGAGCCCGTTTCGTACGTGCCGCATAAAAGGCCTGAACGGAGTAGTGAACGGGCCTCACAAACCTTCACGTAATTTTCCTGCCAAGCTTCCCAACCCACTCAAAAAAAAACTTCCGAGGCCCACGGTAGCCTGCTCCACACAAGAAACAGGATAGGGCACGCCGCCGTTCGCCACGGGCAGGGCGGCGTCCTGCTCGTCGCCGCCCCGGCGTCCCGCTCGTGCCCGGGTGCGCGGCCACCCTGCTTCCCACTTGTCCCCACGTGGGCCGCCTTTTTGCCTCTGCCGGCGCCACCACCGCTCCCTGCCCGTCGCCGCCCGTGGAGCAAGATGAAGGGTGCTCCGATGGACGAGCACAAGAAGCCGGCAGATGAAGGTACCGGTCTGAATTCTAATTCTACTGTGATTTATTAGCTGTGCACTCTGTGTTAGACTGTATTTACATATAGCTTCTATATATGTCTTGTATATTGTATCGTACACCTTGGTGTACCCCTTATATATATGAGATAGCCACACCCTTAACGGGTGTCGTGCAGTTCGATGCAAAAAAAAAAACGGGTGTCGTGCAGTTTCCCAAACCCTAAGTCTTACATGGTATCAACCCTAACCGGTCCTATGTCTTCCGCTGCCGCCGCCGCCGCGATCGCACCGAACTCCGTCGCCGCCGTCGCGCCGTCCCCTGTCACGGCGCCTGCCTCGCCGTTCCTCTCCTCGCGCCCCCTGGTCTCGGTCTACACCGGCCAGTCCTCGATGGTGGGCGCCTCCTCGGATCAGCCACCGCCGCCGTCACAGGCCGCGCCTCCGCCGGTCCCGGGAGACCCTTCGTACGCTGGTCCCTGGCTGGGATCGGCGACCTACGTGCCCTATGGGGCTGCTCCCCCGCTGCCAGCAGGCCCCTACGGGGCGGCGCCTGTCCCTGCCGGATCGCTGCCCTACGGCCCCTACGGGGCGGCTCCTCCGTCGACGGGCCACTTCGGGGCGACGCCTGCACCTGGTGCCGCATATAACGTGGTGTATGGCGCCTCGCCCTACGCGGCCGCTGCGGCTGCACCTCCTGTCGCCGTCACAGCGGCGCCCTACGCGTCTTCAAACCTGCAACCCTATGCGGCTGCACCTGGCGCCGCGAACGCCGGGTCGGACAGTGCCCCGCCACCACCATTGGCCTACGGCGGCTGCTACCCTCCGGCCATGGCTGCACCTGGTAGTTCATCTCACATGAGCTACTACACGTCGCCTCCTCCTGCTGATCATGCCGTGGCCAGTGCGTCATTCTACTTCGCGCATCTAATCCCAGTGAAGCTGACGACGGACAATTATCTGTAGTGGCGTGCACAGGTGCTGCCACTTCTCCGCAGTCGCTACCTGGAAGGCTACGTCGATGGTTCCTTGCCGTGTCCTCCACCACATCACCCGGCATACCATGCGTGGGTGGCTCAGGATCAGGCCATCCTCTCGGCGATCCAGTCGTCACTCACCGAGGCGGTGTCCTCCTTGGTCCTCTTCACTGCCACGTCCCAGGAGGCATGGTCTGCCCTTCACACCAGCTTCGCATCTCAGCAGCAGGCCCGTGCTCACACTCTTCGTACGGAGCTGGGGGAGACCAAGCTTCTTGACCTCAGCATTACCGACTACTTTGGCAAGATGACGCGTCTTGTAGATACTTTGGCCTCCATTGGTCAACCGCTTCGCAAAGAGGATTTCACCACCTTCATCATGAACGGCCTGGACGACGACTATGATAACCTTGCTGAGAACATCAATGGTCGTGATACTCCACTTGAACCCCGTGAGCTCTACGCCCGCCTCCTTGCCACGGAACAGCGTGTCAAGTCCCGCCGTACCAACCCGAGTTTCATTGCTGCCAACGCTGCCACTCGTGGAAAAGGGAAGCCCTTCAAGTCATCTGCAGCAGGCAAATCAGTACCACTGACTTCACAAGCTCCGCGGTCGCATGCCGCTGCCCCCTTCCCCACGACCGGGGGTGGGCGTTCCTGTGCTTGCTGCCCTTCATGTGGCGTTCAGCTCCCCTGCCAACTGTGCAACATTCCAGGTCACGTTGCGTCCCGCTGTCATCACCGCTTTAAGCAGGACTTCCTCCGCGTCGGCAACAATGGCAAAGGCAACGAGAAACAAGCTTCCTTGGCCACTCATGAACCTGCTCGTCAAGCAGGCCACACTCCATCATATCCCATTGATCCGACGTGGTATATGGACACGGGCTCTACGAATCATCTGACGGACGAGATGGGCAAACTTTCGGTTCAGGAGCCATACCGTGGTCATGATCAGGTTCACACCGCCAGTGGAGCAGGTATGCACATATCACATGTTGGTCAGGCCTCTCTTTTAACTCATAAACAAAAATCTCTCCATCTTCGTAATGTCCTTAGAGTTCCTTCTGCTACTCGTAGCCTATTGTCTGTTCCTCAGCTTACTCGTGATTACAATGTTTTCACTGAGTTTCATCCTTTTTATTTTTTTATCAAGGATTGGGCCACGAGGGACGTTCTGCTTAGAGGTCGCCTGCGCGATGGATTATATGCACTTGATCTGCCTTCTGCCCCTCGAGCACTCACTGGTGTCTGTGTGTCGCCTACCCATTGGCATGCACGCCTCGGCCATCCTGCCACTCCCATAGTTCGTAGTGTTCTTCATCGTCATAGTCTTCCCGTTGTGTCCAATAAAGATGTTGCCACAGTCTGTGATGCCTGTCAGCAAGGCAAGAGTCATCAGCTTTCGTTTTCAGATTCGAGTCGTGTTGTCAAAACTCCACTTGAGATTATTTATTCTGATGTATGGGGGCATGCCCAAACTTCTATGAGCGGTCATAATTATTATGTCAGTTTTATTGATGCTTATAGTCGGTTTACTTGGCTTTATCTTATCAAGCGTAAATCTGATGTGTTTGAAGTGTTCCTACAATTTCAAGCTCACGTTGAGCGTCTTCTTAAGCATAAGATCATTCATGTTCAGTTAGATTGGGGGGGGGGTGAATATCACAACCTCAATTCCTTTTTTAATAAGCTTGAGATTTCACATCGCGTGTCTTGTCCTCATACACATCAGCAGAATGGCATGGCTGAATGTAAGCATCGTCACATTGTCGAAACCGGTCTCACTTTACTTGCTCATGCATCGGCACCTTTTCGGTTTTGGAGTGATGCATTTTCCACTGCCTGTTTTCTCATAAATAGGCTTCCTACACGACTCCTTGGGATGAAAACACCACTTGAATTGTTGCTTAATGAGGTTCCAGATTATACTTTTCTCAAAGTTTTTGGTTGTGCATGCTGGCCTCATCTTCGTCCTTATAATAAGCGTAAGATCAAGTTTCGGTCAAAACTTTGTGTTTTTCTTGGGTATAGCTCTCTTCACAAAGGGTACAAGTGTCTTCATATTCCATCCAACCGTGTCTACATCTCGCGAGATGTTGTGTTTGACGAGAGTGTATTCTCGTTCTCGTCTTTGTCCACAACTCTCACACCTCCAGTCTCTTCCTCGCAATCCACCTCTCCACTGCCTGCTCAATTTGTTGATATTGCATATTCTCCTGCGTTGTTGCCTAATCATGCTGCAGGAACGGGTCGTGGAGCTCGCCTTGAGTTGCTGGAGGAGCCGGAGCCATCAACTGCACCTGACGTGGGGAGTGGCCTCGTGCATGCGCCATGCACGCCTGGACCGGGCTCTTCAGCACCGGCTCTGCCCGTGCCGGCCTCTTCTGAGGCTGGGCCGGTCTCGCCTGGGTCGGCCTTGCCTGGGCTGGTCTCCCCTGCGCCGGCCTCCCCTGAGCCGGTGATCTCACCTGGGCTTGCTTCTCCCGAGCCGGCGATCTCGCCTGGGCCGGGCTGCCGTGCCTTGGTTGGCCTCGAGCCGACTGGTTCGCCCACCCAGTCGATTGTCTCGCCCGGATCTGCCTCGCCTGGGTCGGCCTCGTCCTCGCCTGTCGCCACTACATCGTCACCGGCTACTTCGCCGGATATTTCTTCATCGCCGGTGCCGTCGCCACTTGCTGCACTACCTGCGGCTGTTTCTCTTCGACCACATACTCGCAGTCGATCCGGTATTGTGTGTCCCAAGCAATGCAAAGATGGGACGGTGGCCTGGCTTGCGGCATGTGTTGCTCATGTTAAGGAAGATCCTTTGGCTGAACTGCGTCACTTTCAGGTTGCTCTCGGGATTCCTCATTGGCGCCAAGCTATGGAGCAAGAGTATCAGGCATTGTTGACAAATGATACTTGGCAGCTTGTTCCCCCGGTCTCTGGTGTCAATATTATTGATTCCAAGTGGGTCTTCAAAGTTAAGAAGCATGCCGATGGTTCTATTGAACGCTATAAGGTACGGTTAGTGGCGAAAGGGTTCAAGCAAAGATATGGTCTTGACTACGAGGATACGTTCAGTCCGGTGATCAAACCAACGACTATACGACTTCTGTTGTCCTTGGCTGTTACTCGGGGCTGGTTTCTTCGTCAGCTGGATGTTCAGAATGCTTTTCTTCATGGTGTTCTGGATGAGGAGGTTTACATGCGTCAGCCCCCGGGGTTCGTTGATCCTGCTCGCCCTCATCATCTGTGTCGCCTGGTCAAGGCGTTCTATGGGCTGAAGCAGGCTCCTCGTGCCTGGCATGCCAGATTGGGCTCTGTTCTTCGGTCACTTGGTTTTGTTCCCTCTACTGCTGACACCTCGCTCTTCCTTCTGCATCGGCCTCAGGTGACGATGTATCTTCTGGTATACGTTGATGACATTATCCTCATTAGCTCTTCGGATGCTGCTGCTGATCGTCTGATATCTTCCTTGAGTGGTGACTTTGCGGTGAAGGATTTAGGAACGTTGCATTATTTCCTTGGCCTCGAAGTTTCACGTTCTTCTATTGGCTTGACACTCACGCATCATAAGTATTCGATGGACCTGTTGCGACGGGCAGGTATGCTGAAATGCAAACATGCCATGACTCCTATGTCTGCTACTGACCGTCTGTCTGCTTTTGATGGAGATCCTCTCACCTCTGATGATGCCACTGAGTATCGAAGCGTTGTTGGTGGCCTGCAGTACTTAACTATCACTCGGCCAGATATCTCATATGCAGTCAATCGTGTCTGCCAATTTCTTCATGCTCCTCGGACTTCTCATTGGACAGCGGTGAAGCGCATTCTTCGCTATGTTTGCTTTACTGCCTCATATGGTCTACTTCTTCAGCCAACACCGTCTCCTACGCTTTCTGCTTTTTCAGATGCAGACTGGGCTGGTAATCCAGATGACAGGCGATCCACGGGGGGACATGATGTCTTCTTTGGTCCTAACTTGATCGCCTGGGCTGCTCGCAAACAAGCTACAGTGTCCAGGAGTAGCACTGAAGCTGAATACAAAGCAGTTGCAAATGCTACAGCTGAGATCATATGGGTACAATCCTTATTGAGAGAGTTGGGAGTTTCTCAAACTCAGCCACATGTTCTTTGGTGTGACAACATTGGAGCTACATATCTCTCATCTAATCCAGTGTTTCATGCTCGGACAAAACACATTGAAGTTGACTATCACTTTGTACGGGAACGTGTTGCACAGAAGCTACTCCACATCAAGTTCATCTCCTCCAAAGATCAACTTGCTGACATCTTCACGAAGCCTCTTCCACAACCTCAGTTTGTAGGCTGCAGGCGCAATCTTAACATGCTTTGTACTTCAGGGCATAGTTAAGATTGAGGGGGGGTGTTAGACTGTATTTACATATAGCTTCTGTATATGTCTTGTATATTGTATCGTACACCTTGGTGTACCCCTTATATATATAAGATAGCCACACCCTTAACGGGTGTCGTGCAGTTTTCCAAAACCCTAAGTCTTACACTCTGTAATTTATAAGCAGCAAATGCCACCAGCACCAGGGATATAAAATTGGATGAGTGGTTTATAAGCAGTATTGAAGGAATGCTACATGTTGTAGAAAATGTTTGAACTCTGAACCTTTATCTGTTTTGCATCTGAAAAAGAGCACATGAAATTAAAATCTTAATTAGGTGTTTCTGCATCTGAAGGTATGCTAGTACTAAGTGGCTGCTTGATATACATGGGTCATTGGAATCTAGTCTAGTGCTTCTACTGACAATTTTCTCAACTGAATTGATTTCTTCTCACACAATTTTAGGAAGGATAATTCAGATATTACAACTTCTACTAACAGGTGTATGTAGTATGTATGTATATATGTATGAGCTGATGTGAGCTCTTATTCGTTCAGATTGATGCGGGAGAGGTGCGGCAGCTGTATGGCGCCACTGAGAAGATCCACCCGGGGGTTGATGCACAGCCGGAAGGCGAGGACTACATCGACCACATAAAGAAGGGCAGGTCTTTGATCCTTCAGACCCGGTACCGACCATTAAAATTGACGACGAAGATTGCTTGGCAAGATGACAGTATTTCATTTCTTGTTGTGGCATTTACTTTGAGCTCATGTATTGTTTGTTTGTCTCACATGCCTACAACCAACCTAGCAGGTGTTGTACCAAGCAAGGAAATGGAATGAAGGTACCACCAGCACCACCTTTTTTTCACAGCCGAAGGTGAGTGCATGGCTGTTTCTTTCTTGTTTAAGATGACCACAGCTAAGCAATACTGTATATTGGCGGCGCTCTGTTCGTCCAGCCTGACAGTCGCAGCGGCACTACTCTACTTATTAGTACTCATCGCCATTAACAATCCTCTGTTCCGTTCTCATCAAGATCGGTCTCGAACTCAGGTCTGGATCGCAATATACCCATGGATACGGGAAGCGGCCGGCAAAAGAGCAATCAGCTAACCAGCTAGCTCGGCCGGTCAATCAGTCCGTTTTGGCTTATAGCTAGCTAGCTAGCTCATGGTGGATGTATCCGTCCTCCATGGCTCAGACGGATGCTTGGGCTTCAGTTGAATGAATCACCTCGGCTGCAGGCGGTCCAAGGCAAGGTAGGCGACGACCCGGTAGCCGACGAGGAGGAGCGCCATGACGCAGACGTCCACCCAGTGGTTGTTGAGCCCGACGGCCTTGATGGCGGGGAAGTCGGCAACGGGGCAGAGCGTGCCGCCGCCGCAGTCGTAGAGGCCGCCGCCATCGCGGAACTGGATGCCGAGGAGGAGGCGGTAGCAGTAGAAGCTGTAGTTGAGCCACTTGAGCCATCCGATGAATGGCGGGATGTGCTGCACGTAGTAGCCGCCGGCGATGAGGAAGACCATGGTGATGACGGAGGCGAGCGTGGTGCCCTGCTTGACGTCCATGAACACGGCTCCCACGGCGAGGCCGAGGCTCTGGGCGACGAGCACGCTGTAGAGGACGACGAGGAGGGAGAGCAGGAAGGAAGTCGGGCGCGGGTCGAGGCCGCCCATCCAGTAGAGGATGAGCACGAAGGCAGTGGGCAGGCCGAGCTCCATGGGGAGGTCGGCGGCGGTGCGCGCGGCGAAGTAGGAGGAGACACTACCGGAGCAGGGCCCTATGCCGACGGCCATATCTATGCCGACGGCCACCGTCAGCCTTGTCAGGGCTATGCCGACAGCCATATCCAGGCCGTCGGCGTAATAAAGCCGTCGGGCTATCCAGACATATGCCGACGGCCCCCGTCGGCCCAGAAAGGCCGTCGGCTTACCCAAACTTACGCCTACAGCGGCCGTCGACATATCTTGGCCGTCGGCATAGTTGCGGGCCCGGCGATCCCGCCGTGCCGTGCGGCTAACGGCGTCCGATCTATGCCGACGGCCGAGGCGGGAGGCCGTCGGCATAGATGCCCTTACCACGTCATCGATCCGAGGCGCACCGACCACCACCTATGCCGGCGGCTGCCGTCGGCATAGATGCCACATCATCGATCCGCAGCGCGCCGGCCATCTGCCCTATGCCGCAGCTATGCCGACGGCTTTGCCGTCGGCATAGTTTTTTTTCTTTTTTCCTTTTTTCTTTTTTTCTTTTTTTCATATCTATATTTTTTCATAGTTTTTTTTCTTTTTTACCACGTCATCGATCTTTTTATCATAGTTCCCTTATCCACTTCCCGGTCACCCCCTCCACTTGTTATTTTTTTCTTTTTTTCATAGCTATATTTTATGTTTTCTTAAATATTATTATTTGACTAACTTACATATAGTACGTGTTGACAACCGGGTGGTGTTGTGGCATGTCCGAAGAGGCGGTACGCGTCTCCGGTGCGTGGCCTCCCTCACGGACGGCGCCGCCGCCCGAACTTGGAGGGGGGAAACGGACGCGTCGGGTCTACACGGAGTCGATTTAGCTGTGGGTTTGGCCCGGATGTTGCTCCCCGGTGTCCCTCTGGGCCGACCCGACACAACCGGGTGGAGAGGTCCATTGGTCAAAGCCCGTCCGTGAGAAGTCAAAGGGCTAGATCTCGTGGTGAAACGCTAAAGGATTAGGCGGGACGGGGGCCCTGGGGTAGCAATGCCACCGGAGCGTCGTATCGGGCCCTCATACATGCGGGGTGGTGTTGTGGCATGTCCGAAGAGGCGACATGCATCTCCGGGGCGTGGCCCCCCTCATGGACAGCCCCGCCGCCGGCACCGGTAGGGGGGAAAGGGACGCGTCGGGTGTACACGAAGTGGATGTAGCTGTAAGTTTGGCCCGGATGTTGCTCCCGGGTGTCCCTATGGGCCGAACTAACACAACCGGCTGGAGAGGTCCACTGGTCAAAGCCCGTCCGTGGGAAGTCAAAGGGCTAGATCTCGTGGTCAACCGCTTTAGGGTTAGGCGGGACGGGGGCCCTGGGGGGTAGCTATGCCACCGGAGCATCATACCGGGCCCTTATACATGCGGGATGGTGTTGTGGCATGTCCGAAGAGGCGGCACGCATCTCCGGGGTGTGGCCCCATCACGGACGGCGCCGCCGCCGGCACCTGGAGGGGGGGAACGGACGCGTCTGGTTTACTTGGAGGGGATTTAGCTGTGGGTTTGGCCCGGATGTTGCTCCCCGGTGTCCCTCTGGGCCGACCCGACACAGCCGGGTGGAGAGATCCACTGGTCAAAGTCCGTCCGTGCAAAGTCAAAGGGCTAGATCCCGTGGTCAACCGCTCCAGGGTTAGGCGGGGCGGGGGCCCTGGGGGTAGCAATGCCACCGGAGCGTCGGGGGCGTGGCCCCCCTCACGGACGGCCACGCCGCCGGCACCGGGAGGGGGGAAACGGATGCGTCGGGTCTACACGGAGTGGATGTAGCTGTGGGTTTGGCCCGGATGTTGCTCCCCGGTGTCCCTCTGGGCCGACCCGACACAACCGGGTGGAGAGATCCACTGGTCAAAACCCGTCCGTGGGAAGTCAAAGGGCTAGATCCCGTGGTCAACCGCTCCAGGGTTAGGCGGGGCGAGGGCCCTGGGGGGTAGCAATGCCACCGGAGCGTCGTACCGGGCCCTGATACATGCGGGGTGGTGTTGTGGCATGTCCAAAGAGGTGGCACGCGTCTCCGGGGTGTGGCCACCGTCACGGACGGCGCCGCCGCCCGCACCTGGAGGGGGGAAACGGACGCGTCAGGTCTACACGGAGTGGATTTAGCTGTGGGTTTGGCCCGGATGTTGCTCCCCGGTGTCCCTCTGGGCCGACCCGACACAACCAGGTGGAGAGGTCCACTGGTCAAAGCCCGTCCATGGGAAGTCAAAGGGCTAGATCTCGTGGTCAAACGCTACAGGATTAGGCGGGACGGGGGCCCTAGGGGTAGCAATGCCACCGGAGCGTCGCACCGGGCCCTCATACATGCGGGGTGGTGTTGTGGCATGTCCGAAGAGGGGACACGCGTCTCCGGGGCGTGGCCCCCCTCACGGACGGCCATGCCGCCGGCACCGGGAGGGGGAAACGGACGCGTCGGGTCTACACGGAGTGGATTTAGCTGTGGGTTTGGCCCGGATGTTGCTCCCCGGTGTCCCTCTGGGCCGACCCGACACAACCGGGTGGAGAGGTCCACTGGTCAAAGCCCGTCCGTGGGAAGTCAAAGGGCTAGATCTCGTGGTCAAACGCTACAGGATTAGGCGGGACGGGGGCCCTGGGGGTAGCAATGCCACCGGAGCGTCGCACCGGGCCCTCATACATGCGGGGTGGTGTTGTGGCATGTCCGAAGAGGCGACACGCATCTCCGGGGTGTGCCCCCCGTCACGGACGTCGCCGCCGCCGGCACCTGGAGGGGGGAAACGGACGCGTCGGGTCTACACGGAGTGGATTTAGCTGTGGGTTTGGCCCGGATGTTGCTCCCCGGTGTCCCTCTGGGCCGACCCGACACAACCGGGTGGAGAGGTCCACTGGTCAAAGCCCGTCCGTGGGAAGTCAAAGGGCTAGATCTCGTGGTCAACCGCTCCAGGGTTAGGCGGGACGGGGGCCCTGGGGGGGTAGCAATGCCGCCGGAGCGTCGCACCGGGCCCTCATACATGCGGGTGGTGTTGTGGCATGTCCGAAGAGGCGACACGCGTCTCCGGGGCGTGGCCCCCCTCACGGACGGCCCCGCCGCCGGCACCGGGAGGGGGGAAACGGACGCGTCGGGTCTACACGGAGTGGATGTAGCTGTGAGTTTGGCCCGGATGTTGCTCCCGGGTGTCCCTATGGGCTGAACTAACACAACCGGCTGGAGAGGTCCACTGGTCAAAGCCCGTCCGTGGGAAGTCAAAGGGCTAGATCTCGTGGTCAACCGCTTCAGGGTTAGGCGGGACGGGGGCCCTGGGGGGTAGCTATGCCACCGGAGCGTCGTACCGGGCCCTCATACATGCGGGATGGTGTTGTGGCATGTCCGAAGAGGCGACACGCATCTCCGGGGTGTGCCCCCCGTCATGGACGTCGCCGCCGCCGGCACCTGGAGGGGGGAAACTGTCGCGTCGGGTCTACACAGAGTGGATTTAGCTGTGGGTTTGGCCCGGATGTTGCTCCCCGGTGTCATTCTGGGCCGACCCGACACAACCGGGTGGAGAGGTCCACTGGTCAAAGCCCGTCCGTGCAAAGTCAAAGGGCTAGATCCCATGGTCAACCGCTCCAGGGTTAGGCGGGACGGGGGCCCTGGGGGGGGGGGTAGCAATGCCACCGGAGCGTCATACCGGGCCGTCATATATGCGGGGTGGTGTTGTGGCATGTCCGAAGAAGCGACACGCGTCTCCGGTGCGTGGCCCCCCTTACGAACTGCGATGACACGGTAGTAGACGTTCTGCGGTAACGGTGCGGTGTGAAGGGGGGAAACGATAGTAGACGGATCAGGCACTCGCATAGTCACCGGATCAGGCACTCGGTAACGGTACCCCTCAGTCAGTTGCTCTCCTATGTATCACCTTTCGCTAGACCATTGAAAATATTTATATCATAAAGAAATGTTGCCCTCCTCAATTAATTTCGAAATATTTTAACACAATGTACATTTTTTGTTAGTACAATTTAGCAAATATTTATATCATAAAGAAATGTTGCTGACCATAGAAAAAATTTGGTCCAGAAAAAAAATGTTGCTGACCATGTATCATCTTCAATATAATTATATACCATGTATAATTCAAAATAAAATAAAAAAATAAAAAAATAAAAAAATATATGCCTACGGCTAAGCCGTCGGCATAGGTGCCACGTGGCGCCTTCACCTATGCCGACGGCTTAGCCGTCGGCATATGTCCCTTATCCATATCGCCGCGCGGGGCGCCCCCGTCCACTCCTTCTCCTCCTCCCGACCCCCCGCGCCTCCCAACCCTCATCGCCGCCGCCGCGCGCCTCCACACCCGCGCCGCCGCCGGATTCTCCCCCGCCCCCTGCCGCTGCCCACTCTCCTCACCCGCGCCCCCGCCGCCCCACCGTCGCCGCCGCCCCATCCCACCCCACCTCTCATCCCCTGCCGCCGCCCCTTCTTGCTCCAGCCGGCACCGCCCTCGCTCCAGCCTCCCCCGCCCTTCCTCACTCCAGCCGGCCCCGCCCCTCCCTCCTCGACCCCGGCCGCCCTGCGTGGACGCCGCCCCGGCCCAGCTCCGCCCTAGCCTGGCCGGCCCCCTGCTGGTACGACCGGCCGGCCCCCTGCTGGTCCGACCGGCCGACCTTCCCGGCCGGCCCAACTCCGCCCCGGCCCTCCCCTCACCTCCACCGCCGGCCCCTGCCTCCAACTCCACCACCGTGACGCCTCTCTGCCCGGTGAGCTAACACTCCTTTTTTTCTATTTTTTTGCATTATTTAGCTATTGTTCGATGTATGAATGAATGCATGGATGGATTTTGGATGTTGTTAGGTTGCTAGATGGATGAATGTTGTATATGTATCTTAGATGGATGGAGGAATCTTGGCAAAATGAGTTATTTTGCTACGGTTAGGTTGCTAGATGGATGAATCTCGGCAAAATGAATTATCATAGTTAAAAAAGCAACTTGAGTCACTTAGTTCATAAAATTGTTAACGAAGATTTTATTTTCAGTTTGTGATGTTGTTAAGTAGCTATGTGAGATGTGCTTCAAATTTGGGATACGATAAGCGGTTATTTCATCATGATGATCTTGCTAAAAAAGTTGATGTGTCAATGCTTAATGTGAGGTGATGACCTAAAATGCGATATGATAAGTGCTTCCAAATTTGACAGTTGACAAAATATGATTTTTCTTTATAGTTTAAAGTGTCAATGCTTAATGTGATGTGATGACCTAATTTTTTCACTCGGTGTAAATAACAGGATTTGTGGTGTTCCATCTTCGTGGAGTGATCATCGACGTTGGAGGTGTTGGTCCACGATCGTCCCTCTCCTTTGATCGACTACATCGGAGGGTGAGCAACAATTCCATGACCTCGTCCACTTTTTTTCCATGTCACTAGATTGAATTTTCACATCAAATCGCGTAACCTAGGTCTCCCGTCCGAAAGGGTGCAACGATAAATATGCATTCAATTGCATATTTATCACCGCAGCTCTTTCGGATTGTCCAGCGCTTTCCACGGACAGCCCGAGGATGTGTAGATTGGGTACGTTGTTCATGCTCTACCCCGTTCCGAGACAGGATTTCGGCGGCACCTCCCTGTTGTTCTCCGGATGCACATTCTCTCGGCATTTTGCCGAGACGTGTATTTGGAGAACAGCGGGGAGGTGCTGCCGAAATTTTGTCTCGGAATGGGGTAGAGCATGGATCGTACTCAATCTACACATTCTCGGGTGGGATTAGGACCCATCTTTACCTATTAGATATGTAGGTGGATTAAATGTCAACCTTGTAAAAAATAAAATATTGATGTGGGTAATTTAAATGTCAATCTCGGGTTGGGAAGTTGTGTTCAAGGTGTCGCCACATGGTAAGCTACCAGACCCGAACGATGATGATTACTACAACATAAACCCCATGACATACGAGGGAGTGTTTTTTCAAGAGGAACATGATGACGTGGTCCGAAACAAGGAGGATGATGACTTGGGTTATGTTGACCTGGACCCAAACGACGACGGTGCCCGGATTGATGGTGAGGCAGTTGTGAATCAAAGAGACATAATTATGCTTGAAAAGTTAAATGAAGACGCTGACGCTGACGATGAGGAAGAGCCTCCACCTCCGTCAGACAACGAAGAAGATATGCGGGATAGTGATGATGAGATCGGTCGACAAATAGATTACAATAGCGATGATTCATATGGGTTCTAGAAAATGTATGTTCTTTTAATAATGTTCTCTTCCGTTATTAATGTCTTTCCTGTATGCTTGTTTTTTTATATCCATACTAATTGTTTATTCTCTTCTCAATGCAAGTTTGCTAATCATGGGCAAGTCCAGCGGTGCCAGTTTCCTCGGTAAACTCAAAGGACTTACTCGGAGTGGACGAGCCCACAAGGTTCCCTCCCGACTACGTGAGGATGGCACCTCACAGGGAGGTGGAGGGGTCGGGGGAGGAGACCCTAGAGGAGGAGGGGGTGGGGGGAGAGCCCCTAGAGGACGAGGAGGTGGGGGGAGAGGCAACCGGGCCAAAAAACTCCGGGCCGTGTCCGAAATAGGAGGGTCTTCTTCGATGCCCTCCTATGCTGATGCAGCTTCTGAGTCTGAGGAGGAGGAGTATATTCCTGATGTCGAGGAGGAGGAGGCCGAGGAGGAGGAGGTCGAGGAGGAGGAGGCCGAGGAGGGCGAGGAGGGTGGAGGGGAGATTGACCCCGAGTTGTGGGGTGACTTGCCACCGGGTGCTCCGCAGGGGTGGCTGCGTGGTAATGCCGGAGTACCTACACCACCTTCTATCGAGGCGCACAAGTGGCTCATTGAACCTGCGGGGACAGAGTAAGTGCATCTCAATCATACTTTCAACACATGACAACATTTTTTTATTGTACACATGGCAACCCTTTGATTCTTTTGCAGTAACTGGATCCTTCACGGAAAGAGCCGTAAACCGAACGGCCTTCTCACTGTCCTGTTGAAGCAGTTTTGGCCTGGCCTATTCTGCCCGCGGCCAGACAGGGACCCACAGCTGCGTGTTTTGGCCACAAGCTGGGCCCACTACGAGGCTTGCAGCAACGCGGAGTACGGGACGGCCGCTAAGGCCGTGATCACCAAATTTTGGGTAAGTTCCCTTTTGAATCACTTGTCTTTAGTTTCGTTCATAGTTTATCATTGAATCACTCAAATCATGCCTTGTTTGCTTCTGGTTTATGCATGATTGCAGCAACTCTATAGAGTTCTTGATGAGCACAAGGCCAGAGCCGACGTGGTCTTACTTGCGTCTGCAAAGAAGAAAGCTCGTCAGTTGCAGTACGAGGTGCGTTGGGTTGCCGTCTCACAGTACTACCACATCTACCTGCAACAAAAGATGACCAAAACTCAAGCACAGAGGCAAAAAATTACCATGAGCAGGGAGCAGTTCATGATGGTAACTATTACTGACTTTTCATTGTTTCAAGGAGTCAACTATATGTTTCGTGCTCACATGTCATGCTTCCAAAATTTGCATAGGTTGTTCCTCGTTGGTGCTATGGAAGGCATGACGGATGGGCGTGTTTGGTGGATAGGTGGGTCGGTGACGATCCAGAGTTTGTTGCCAAGAGCATCAAGGCCCGGGCTAACCGTGGAAAAGACGGGACACACGGCCAAGGAAACAGGAACCACTGGGGCTTCAAGGCCATGAAGGTATATCTATATGAAAGATGCATTTTGGTTCTTCTTTACCGTCATGTTCTTATGTATGGCTAACTTCTGTTTGACGTTGCAGGAGGACAAGTTGCAGAGGCCGCTCTCAGACATGGAGTCGTGGAAGCTGGCCCGCGAGCGGAGTGATCGCAAGGAGGGCGAGAGCCAGTACTACGGCAACACCGAGAAACACCTGCAGTCTTACACTCAGAACTATCAGAAGTTGCATCCGGATGTTCCCGTTCCTGAGGTCGCCCAGTCTCAGATCGACGACACGGCGGTGGTGGCCATCCAGGGTAAGTCCCATGGCCGGTATCCGTGTTTCGATGGCTTGGTCACTCCGTCGATCTCGTACACACGGCTTCGAGCTACCAACCCGAGCCCGTTAGAGAGTACGGGGCGTTCGCAGCCTCCCTTAGTCCGCCAACGTGCTGTAAGTACTTCCCCTTATCTTCTTTGTCTCTATCTTTCTTAGTTTATTTTCATCACTGCCCACTTAGAAACAACCTCAATTTTGTAGGCATATCAGACCTTTCTCGAGCATAGGCATATTGAGGTGAGGGAGTACTTGCAACGAGTGAAGGCAAACGATGATTACAGCCGTCAAGTGATGGCAGTTAGTTTTGCCCTCTTAAACCAAGCTCAAATTTGCACTTTCATTCCTTCTAACTTTGTTGATCACGGCTTGTTTCTAAGTGGACTTGTTTAACTAACATCCAGGCTATGTTGGCGTCTTGGACTAACCGCACGGAGCCACCACAAGTTGGACCCCCACCACCACCTGCGGGAGACGCCCCACACATTCCCACGTTTGAGGAATGGCTGGCACTAGGCGGTGATACTCCGGTTAGTAAATTTTCCTAACTAATGACAAACTAGTTCTCGTTCATTCAACACTATCATGTCATATTTACCGTTAGAATCTTCTTTCAAACATGTAGGGGACCGGTGGCTCGACTCCTGCTACGTCGACCCCAGTCACTCCGATCTGGCAGAGTGATGGTGGTCGCGGTGGCGGTTTTGGCGGAGGAGGACTTGGCGGTGGCGGTTTTGGCGGAGGTGGACTTGGTGGTGGTTTTGGCGAAGGTGGACTCGATGGTGGTGGTGGTTTTGGAGGAGGTGGACTCGGTGGTGCATGATGTCGATGATGATTCCGTGTATGCGGCCGTTATGCCATGTCTTTCATGTTTCAACTTTTATGATGTTTCATGTCTTGCACTACTCTTATGTTCGTGGACTTTCGCCGGTGATGATCTTTAGATGATGAACTTGACTATGTTTAAATGATGTTGATGAACTGTCATATTTCATATTATTCTATTTTGAAATGTTGTCAAATGAATTGGAAAAGAGAAAACAGGGAATAAAAAAAAAGAAAAACTATGCCTACGGCAAAGCCGTCGGCATAGATAAATTCAGGAGCCACCAGGAGGCGACACGTGGCACGGCTATGCCTACGGCCAAGCCGTCGGCATAGTTTATATCTATGCCGACGGCTTGGCCGTAGGCATAGCCATGCCACCAGGTTACGCCAGGAGGCGACACGTGGCAGGGCTATGCCGACGGCTTTGCCGTAGGCATAGCCCTGCCACGTGCCGCCTCCTGGCCTGCCAGCAGTTTGACGGCGCCGTCCGTTGCCGTCAGACGGAAAACTACGCCGACGGCTAAACTATGCCGACGGCTGCGCCAGGGCCGTCGGCATAGACCCCTATGCCGACGGCATTATTATGCCGACGGTCTGACAGGAGTACGCTGATGTAATCTAGACTGACGGCTCTATGCCGACGGCTGCCGTCGGCATAGATCTATGTCGACGGCCTAGGGGCCTATGCCGACGGCCCGTGGCCGTAGGCATAGACCGCGAGTCCGGTAGTGAGAGGCGGTACATCCCCGAGGAGCGCTCCTTGAGCAGCATATTTAAGAAAATAGGAAAATAAGAAGTAGTCCGGGAAGGACACGAGGAGTCCACGAGGGTGGAGGGCACGCCCCCTGCCTCGTGGGCACCCCGTGTGCTCTCTGGACTCCGTTTTCTTGCACAATACTTCTTTCGGTCGGTAAAAATTCATTATATAATCCCCTAAAGGTTTTGAGCACCGTATCACGCAAAAATCCTTTGTTTTTGTCTTGAGCTGTTTCTGCCGCAGATAAGAGCAATATGTCATCCCAGGATTCGGAGGGAGAAAGTTATGTGGATGATTACCTAGCAGACCCTAAGATCTACGGGGACTTGGAGCATCATGGCTGGACTACTGAAGAAGAAGAAGACTATGAGCCTAAAGGAAAGGAGGAGTCGAGCTCAGATGAAGATGAAGCCCCATTACCTCAACCTGGGGACATGCATGTGGAGTTTAAAAAGTCAAGTCTCCCTAACAGAGCAAAGAAACCAAAGATCGAGTTTATTCCTTTTCGTCTCTTGCAGGAAAACAAACAGGAACTATGCAAAAGGATATTAAGCCTTGAGCAGGAGATTGATGATCTAAGGGAGCAAAATTCCATCCTCAAGCGCAAATTGAGGAAGAAGCCCACATCACCAACAACTCCATCATAACCACCTTCGAGGAGATAATCACATGGGTATGGGCACTCCCCTTGGCAACTTCCAAACTTGGGGGAGGTGCCCCGGTATCGTATCACCATCACACTCCTATCTTTACCGTTTTACTTAGTTCGATCATTTTGGTAATATCTTGATCTAGTAGAATAAAGTTTTGGTATGAATTAGTTTTGAGTTTTGCTTTGTGATCCCTCTATGTAATCGAGTCCGTGAGCTATATATAATAAAGATTAGTGTTGAGTCAAGGGCTTTTCTATCTTGCTAAGATCTTGAGGAAATAAAAGAGTAAAAAGAAATAAAAGAGACCATATTGATCTTATGAAAAGTAATGACTTCGCATAGAAAGTATGATGATTTAAAGTTGCTGAGAGTTGGCAAATATAGTTTTGGTCATCGCTGCAATTAATAGGAAGTAATAAAGAAAGAGAGGTTTTCACATATAAATATACTATCTTGGACATCTTTTATGATTGTGAGTACTCATTAAAGTATGACATGCTAAAGAGTTGATGTTGGACAAGGAAGACAACGTAATGGGTTATGTTTTCTCGCATCTCAGTTAAAGTATATTGTCATGAATCATTCAAACATGTTGAGCTTTCCTTTCCCCCTCATGCTAGCCAAATCCCTTGCACCAAGTAGAGATACTACTTGTGCTTCCAAATATCCTTTAACCCAGTTTTGCCATGAGAGTCCACCATACCTACTTGTGGATTGAGTAAGATTCTTCAAGTAAGTTGTCATGTTGCATGCAATAAAAATTGCTCTCTAAATATGTATGACTTATTAGTGTGGAGAAAATAAGCTTTATACGATCGTGTGATATGGAAGTAATAAAAGCGACGGAATGCATAATAAAGGTTCATATCACAAGTGGCAATATAAAGTGACGTTTTTTTTGCATTAAGATTTCGTGCATCCAATCAAAAACCACATGACAACATCTGCTTCCCTCTGCGAAGGGCCTATCTTTTACTTTATGCAAGAGTCAAGGTGATCTTCACCTTTCCCTTTTTCATTTTATCCTTTGGCAAGCACCTCGTGTTGGAAAGATCCTGATATATATATCAAATTAGATGTAAGTTAGCATGAACTATTATTGTTGACATTACCCTTGAGGTAAAAGGTTGGGAGGCAACACTATAAGCCCCTATCTTTCTCTGTGTTCGATTAAAACGCCATAACCATAAGTATTGTGTGAGTGTTAGCAATTGTGAAAGACTAAATGATAGTTGAGTATGTGGACTTGCTGAAAAGCTCTATTATTGACTCTTTCTGATGTTATGATAAATTGCAATTGCTTCAATTACTGAGATTATAGTTTGTTAGTTCTCAATGAAGTTTCTGAATCATACTTGATATTGTGAATAGATTGTTACTTGAGTATAAGAAATCATATGACAAAATATATATGTGCTGTTGTTATAAGAATGATCATGAGGCCCTCATGTCCGTATTTTATTTTTATAGACACCTCTATCTCTAAACATGTGGACATATTCTTCGATATCGGCTTCCGCTTGAGGACAAGCGAGGTCTAAGCTTGGGGGAGTTGATACGTCTATTTTGCATCATGCTTTTATATCGATATTTATTGCATTATGGGCTGTTATTTCACGTTATGTCACAATACTTCTGGCTATTCTCTCTCATTTTACAAGGTTTACATAAAGAGGGAGAATGCCGACAGCTGGGATTCTGGGCTAGAAAATGAGCAAATATTGGAGACCTATTCTACATAGCACCAAAAGTCCTGAAACTCCACGAAAGTCATTTTTGGAATTAATGATAAATATTGAGCGAAAGAAGTAACAGAGGGGGCCCACACCCTGGCCACGAGGGTAGGGGCGCGCCCTACCCCTGGGTGCGCCCCCTGCCTCGTGGGCCACCTGGCAGCCCTCCGGTGCCCATCTTCTGCTATATGAAGTCTTTTACCCAAGAAAAAAGCATAAGCAAGCTCACAGGACGAAACTCCGTCGCCACGAGGCAGAACCTTGGCGGAACCAATCTAGGGCTCTGGCGGAGCTGTTGTGCCAGAGAAACTTCCCTCCGGGAGGGGGAAATCATCACCATCTTCATCACCAACGATCCTCTCATCGGGAGCGGGTCAATCTCCATCAACATCTTCACCAGCACCATCTCCTCTCAAACCCTAGTTCATCTCTTGTATCCAATCTTTGTACCAAAACCTCAGATTGGTACCTGTGGGTTGGTAGTAGTGTTGATTACTCCTTGTAGTTGATTCTAGTTGGTTTATTTGGTGGAAGATCATATGTTTAGATCCTTAATGCATATTAATACCCCTCTGATTATGAACATGAATATGCTTTGTGAGTAGTTACGTTTGTTCCTGAGGACATGGGTGAAGTCTTGCTATTAGTAGTCATGTGAATTTGGTATTCGTTCGATATTTTGATGAGATGTATGTTGTCTTTCCTCTAGTGGTGTTATGTGAACGTCGACTACATGACACTTCACCATTATTTGGGCCTAGAGGAAGGCATTGGGAAGTAATAAGTAGATGATGGGTTGCTAGACTGACAGAAGCTTAAACCCTAGTTTATGCGTTGCTTCGTATGGGGATGATTTGGATCCACTTGGTTCATGCTATGGTTAGGTTTACCTTAATACTTCTTTTGTAGTTGCGGATGCTTGCAATAGGGGTTAATCATAAGTGGGATGCTTGTCCAAGAAAGGGCAGTACCCAAGCACCGGTCCACCCACATATCAAATCATCAAAGTAACGAACGCGAATCATATGAACGTGATGAAAACTAGCTTGACGATAATTCCCATGTGTCCTCGGGAGCGTTTTTCTCATTATAAGAACTTATCCAGGCTTGTCCTTTGCTACAAAAAGGATTGGGCCACCTTGCTGCATCTTTTTTACTTTCATTGCTTGTTACCCGTTACAAATTATCTTATCACAAAACTATATGTTACCTACAATTTCAGTGCTTGCAGAGAATACCTTACTGAAAACCGCTTGTCATTTCCTTCTGCTCCTGGTTGGGTTTGACACTCTTACTTATCGAAAGGAGTACGATAGATCCCCTACACTTGTGGGTCATCAAGCAGCCGCACACCTGCACCTTGGGTAGGTGCGGCAGGGGCCAGCGGCGTGTGTCCTTCATGATACGTCGGGGCAGCGGCGAGAGACGCTCCTCCTTCATGACGCGCCGGGGCAGCGGCGAGAGCTGCTCTTACTTAATGCGGCGTCTGATTTGGACTCCGCGACTGTGCGGTGGCAGATAACATGGATGGTATGTCGGCTCCGGCTTCACGGGAGGAGCCGTTCGGTGGCGGAGCCAGGCCATTGGTGTGGACGACGGAGCGATGGAGCATCAGCTCTTTCTGCTACTCGTAATCTATGTTGGTGTCGGTGTAGACCTGGCCCGACACCTCTGGCACAAACCGTTGTGGCAGCGGCGGCTGCTAGTCCTCCTCATCGCCAGAGGAGATGACGATCTTCGCCCACGGCAATTCGCTGCCAGCCGACGAGGACGACGGCCCCGTAGTTCGAGGGCGGTGTCTCCACGAGACGCCAGATCCCGCCCTAGAACCGCTTGCCGACGCCAACGCCCAGGACTTGCCTGTCGCCGGAGATGTTGAGGGAGATAGGCGAGGAGGAGGAGGAAGGAGGAGTATGCGATGTTGGAGGCACCGGAGCACAACTTAAATAGCCGCACCCAAGCCATGCGAAGGGCGCCAGCTGCTACAATGCCTCTCGAACCTGCGTCCGCATTGAAGCGGCGGCTGCCGAGAGGTCGCGTCGGTCAGCGCCGCCCTCCCTCCCTCCGGTCTCATCGCAACATCAATGCCGGCCTCCGCATGCTCTGGTCCGACACGAATGCGGCGCAGTAAGCGGCTGTGTGCATCGGAAGGAAAGCGCAGGAGGGACAGGTGACAAGTTTTTGGTGAGCCACGGCGGTCAGAAGCAGGCTTGGGAGCGGTTCGGACTCCCACAAACCTCCCCCACTTTTGTCTCTGATTTGTAGGAGAAATCATGTCCGGACCGCCCCGCGGTCCGGACAACGTGGTCCGGACGGTTGCGGGAGGTTTACAGGTCCGCCTTGAGAGTAACACTGTGAACTTGTGACCACGAAGCAGTAGAACCAGTCTCTTTGGAAAACTTGTTTATAAGAGCATCTACAGCCGGATCTCTCAAACCCGCCTCATACGCCTAGGCGGGCTGCCCGGTCACTGTCCGGTCACGTTTTTTCGACCCAGACGGATGCCTCAAACGGGCCTCAAACGCCTGGGCTGACCGCCACCCCCACATCCTACACAAATATGGGGCAGATATGTGGGCGCCCGGGCACGCCCACCACGTCGGACCCGGCCCATGTTGTCCCAGCCGACCCCACTTATATTCATCCCCATTCTCTCGCCGGAGCAAACCCTAGCCACTTCACTTCACTCCACTCCACTCCACTCCACTCCTCTCCGCCACCCGAGCTCACCTCCGGTGGTTTTCGGCCTTCTCCGCCATTGCAGGGAGCGGATCGGACTCCGACCAGTCCAGATCCGTTGATTGGAGTGTCATCCCGTGTGGGTTGGAGGAGGCAATGGCAGTCCACATTGCACTCTGCCGCTCCCGGGAGGACACAGCGCCCGGCTGACGGATGGACCCGTCCGCCGCGACGCCATAGCATCGGCTCACCAGGCGCTCGGGTGCTGGATCCTCGCGGTCCCGACCGAAACACCTATCCTTCCCCATCACCGGTCGGGCAGAGTATGAGTCGCACCAGGAACGGGCGGCCCGCCGTGGGAAGGAGAGCATAAGGGCCGCCGAGGCCCGTATCACGGCGGCAATGGTGGCGGCGGAGGCGGCTGATGCGGCGGCGTGGGCGGCCACAAAGAAGGAACCCATCCATGCCCGCATTATGAAGAAACAACAACGAAGGAACATGCGCGCCCTCGCCCGAGAGCAGAATCGGGCGGTCCGTGCCATGGCGATGACAGCGATGACCAGGACAACTCCAGCGACGAGCAGATCCAGCTTGATCCGTAATGCGTCTTCGACCGGTACTTCCACGAGAAGGACGGCAAGGGCGCCGGGAAGGGCAAGGGCAGCCGTGCATGAACTCCACCATAGCCAAACATGCTAAATTTTGGTAGTCTGATGGCATGTTTAGTGTGGTGTGATGGAGTAGCCGGACGATGCATGTGCGTCGACGTAGTTGTATGAGTTTGTATGGATTTGAGATATGGTAATTGAGGTGTCTGGATATGGTAATTGAGATGGTTTAACTATGTTTAGAACCGATTGTCCGAACTTATTGTCTTTCATCAAAACGATAAATCTAACACTAAGAGAGTAACACTGTTGCAGCAATGATTATCTGGGGATATTTTATGTCTATGAACAAAGCAAGACAATTCCTTGCACGAGACAATAAAGTACATGAATTCCACTAATTTCTTCGTTAAACAATATACTAAAAGGTTACTGTATCATCGGCAAGACATTTGAATATATTCTTGAAAGATAGAACAATTGCCGACTCGCCGAAGCTTATCTTTATTATATTTAAACCTTTACTAATAAGATTCTCCTGCTAATCAAGCCCTAGCTCGTGGTAGTGGCCAACAGGGTAGGCAATATCATATAGCCAAAATATAAATTATAACTACGACTCCCTCTGTAAACTAATATAAGAGCATTTAGATCACTAAAGTAGTGATCTAAAAGCTCTTATATTAGTTTACGGAGAGAGCAGTTGATAAGGACCCAAAAATTATTTCAAAACTTCTCTAGGTACCAAGCGATTCGAAGTTGCTAATTTTAAGCTGAACTAAAATGCCCCGGTTGATAAAAGTCGGCCATGAGTGAATGAAGAGCCACCGCAGTGGACTTGGCATTCTCACAACGGAGCCAAAGGGCGAAGGTTGAGGCGACAACATTCATAGTAGCCATGACATGAGCACTAGGGAACCACATTAACCCATCAACAAAGGGATTGCACACATCTTTGTGCAAGAGAACCACATTCCCACGGTCTTCACCACCGTGGTCAGCATCCACCCAATTGCCAAGATCCCGAGTCAGGCGGGACATGCTAACGTTTGGGCACAAGAATTAAGTGACTTGCATGCGCATAGTCGACGAGCTACGAAACGCGACCGTGCACCCCCAGGATGCAATTGGCGGAGGAAATAATACAGAGGTTCGGGCCGAGGCATCGCTCGACATTGGCAGTCCATTGACACTTGGACAAATGCGTCTTTCAACCTATGGAAAACTTACAAGATTGAGCTGCTAAATACCCAATGCTGCTCATGTTCTGATGTCTCCAATTCCCGTTTGCATAGGCTATTTTTCTCACATTCCTCTTTGTTCATGTGTGGTCATCGCCTGTATGAATGAAACAACTTGGCTTGCTATCTACTTTGGCGAAGTTGGGGCGGTATATGTATAAGGGAGAGGTCGGAGGCCATCATCCACACAAGTATGACATGTTGGTTGAATATTCATTGTGTATCCCATGATATGAATGACCATGGGTATTGGGTTGGTAAACGTGGGAGGAAAAATTGAATCGTGTACGCCCCCAATGACCATAATACCATAGGATACTTGGTGTTAGTAGGTGCAGTAAACAAAGTGAATGAAACGATACGGAGAAAGCAGCCCATACGGCCCAGCTATGATGGCGGGGAGAGCAGGACATTCGACTGTGCAGCAGTGGCTCCTTCACAGTATACCATTAGCTCAATAATTCGTTGGGTGCCTACTCGTGACCACGTCCACGGAGCAGCAGCACTCTGCTCGATCCAAGGACGGACACCTAGCTGGTGAAAGCCTAGTGCGCTACGGAACAAAATGGCGACGCCCATCGACCATCATTGCGCTCCGTTGATGCTGCACAGCACAGGACACGCCCACCTGCTCACATGCCCATGGCCGGTCCATGACAAAAGCTCCTGTACTCCCTGCCTGTGATCATTTCCATCTCGGAGCGCATTGTCATTGTGCAACGCCCACAGCACACCTGGGGTGGACGCACGCAGCCGTGTACTTCCCTACATTTGTTCAATGGTTGTTCATCCAGATTTCCAGTGATTGTACCCTCAGTGTTTCAAACAAGCTAGTATCGTAGTAATGCTGATCAAATTCGAACGAACCGAGCGGGGAAATGGACAAAATGACATCAAATTTGAACATCCAAAACATTGTCCGCACGCAGCCATACCAACAATGAACCAGCCGTATGTCCCCAGCCCAGAGGAGGGACAAGCTGGGCTCACCGGACCGGACCACCATGCTTCGTCCCACTGACTCTATACAGGAGGAAACGCTCCCGTGGCCATGGATGTCCCGAGCAAGGAATCCAATGTCGTAGTGGGAGGAATACTACTACCGCTAGCGCTAGATGCGGCGAGGGTGCGGCGGCGGCGAGACGAAACGCAAAGGCTACTAATGCTGGTCGAGCGCGTTGGGGCCGGAGCAGTAGCTGCGGTAGGGGTCCCACACCCACTGCACCAGGAACCTGCGCCCGCCGACGCCGTTCAGGTTGTACGACGCGCCGGACCGCCCGTCGGTGAGCAGCTGGCCGGTGTACGCGCCGCCGCCGCCGGTGCCGTAGATGCCCTCGCAGAGGTCGGCGATCTCGGTGGGGAAGGAGGGGTCCCCGCCGGCGTACCACGCGTTGGCCAGCGGGTTGGACGCCATCTCCGCTAGCTCGTGCGCGATGACGCTCACCATGCCGTCCACCCCCGCGTCGCCGTTGGGCGGCGCCTCGGGCCGCCGCCCCGGCACGTACGCCGGGATGGCGAACGGGTAGGCGCACACCTCCGGGCACCGCCCCGCGGAGTTGCCCACCCACGCGTAGGGGAGCGTGTACCCGACCACCGACGGGAAGGTGAAGTAGTGGAAGCCGCACACCTGCCCGCAGAAGTTCTCCACGCGGACCTCCGGCGACGTCAGCACCAGGTACACCCCGCCGGCGTCCACGGGCAGCGGCCTGGTGCGCGCGGTCACCGCGTCCTTGACCACGCTCTGGATGTCCATCCGGGACAGCGAGGCCCCCCGCGACATCCGCGCGTCGCACTTCTCCTGCCCGAGCGCCACCACGGCCGACACGTTGGCCGTGGTCTGGTCCGTGTAGAGCCGGACGGTGCGCCACCAGTCCGCCACCGACGGCGACGGGACGGCGCCCTCCTTCTCCCCCGAGGCCTGCGGCGAGAGGGAGCGCAGGAAGGCGCGGATGGTGCGCTTCTGGTCGGCGGGCCAGGCGCCGTACCAGATCGGGTGCACGGTGATGTCGGCGGCGAGGACGGGGCCCATGTGGTACTCGAGCTTGACGAAGTTGGACGAGCCCTCGAACTTCTTGGACGCGCCGAGGCCGGCGAGCGCGCCGCTGGCAACGCGCGGCGGCCACGGGCGCCACGCCACGGCGGCGAGCGGCGCCGCCGCGAGGGCGAGGAGGAACACGAGGACGGCGCCGCGGTGCGGCATCTCGGCTGGATTCGAGGGGAATGTCGCCTGGCTTACTTTACTGGAGGTTCTTGGCCCGGGATGCTTTATAGAGAGTGGGGGAACGGAGGCGGTGAGAGTGTAAAATCCATGGGAGTGAGAGTGAAGTGAGAGTGTGGAGTGGAGTGGAGAGGAAGACACGGGACAGTGGTCTTGGCTTGGCGCTTTTGGGGTTTCAAGTTGGAACAGTTTGGCCCTCGGTGCGGCTCTGGTTTTGTCTGTGGATTAAGGAGCCGAACGTGGGGTGTTCCTCCTAATAATCTATCTGCTGCTCCCTAACAATCATTCTACTGCGTCCGAATCTACTACTACTTGACAGCTTGAGTAAAGAAAGATTGCAGTGTACAATGGGCGCATGGGCTAGTGGAAAAATGAAGCTTGCACTGTTACGGTCTTCTCTGAGGCTAGTTTCGCAGTAAAGTCAGTGAGAAGAGTGAAAGCATTTGCCTCTTTTCTTTTTACATGAATGATTGTACCACTACATTTGGACTGCTAGTCAAGTGGGAGGGCCGGAAGCGCGCATGAATCCCTTGTGCTTTACGACCGCACCGCGTGTTGCCTCGAGAAAAAGGGGGAACAAGAGGAGTGAGGCCTTTTGGCTCTCGACCTTCATGGAGGACGGTTTTTTTGACAAACTTTCTAGTTTGAAAATTTTGAATAAAAAAAAATGTACACGTGACGAACGATGTTATGTGTTTTATGTGTAAAATTTCATGATGAAATATCTCAAAATGCTATCTGTACGAGAAAAAAGACAAATTCATGGCCTGAAAGGATAAACAGTATACCTTGCGTTAAAAAGGCTACGATTTGTTTTTTTTTTGCACAACACTCATTTCAATGTTTTCGTCCTAAAAACTTACACACTTGTGCATTATACCTTCATGTATATTTATATATTTTTTACATTTTTTAAAATATAAAATATGAATTCTGATAAATTTTAAATTTTCCAAAAGTCGGCCTCCCTGGAGCTCAGCCTCCAGAGGGGGTTTTCGGAACAAAAGAGGGTAAAAAAAGAGCGGGCAGAGTGGGCGCGCTCTCGAGTGTGGTGGGACCCGCCCGCCAGATCCCGGGCGTCTCGTCCGGTTGCCATCATATCACGCGTGAATGACAGACCGACCCCACCCTACAGTGCGCCGCCGTACACGTGTCACTGCTCGATCGACTGACGCGATGGCCCACCAGCGGCGGAGATATTTCCCTTCCTTTCCCACCCGACCCGCCTCGGCACGCGCGGGGGCCCCGGGTCACGAGGCCCCTGTCACCGAATAATCCACGCACCTCGCTGCACCACACGCCGACACGTGGGCCGTGGGCGCACCACTGGCCACACTGTAAGCGACTCGGCCGGCTCCGGCTCGCTTTACCCGTGGTCCTCGCGACCCGCGGGGCCCGCGTGTCCGGCAAAGGTGGGGGCAGGGGCTACGGAGAGGGCGAGGAAATTGGAGCGGAGCGGGCGCGGAGTACTGCTGCGCCGCATCGATTGCGGTGGGGCCCGCCCCTCCCCCGTCCTGCCGCACCGCACCCCGCATGCAGGGGAGGAGGAAATTTCTTCTACTACCGTGCGTGTGAACGAATCCAAGCGGTCCGTACAGCGCGTATAGGACGGAGAGCCGTTCAGATCTGGGCGGTGATTTCTGAGGGTGGAGCATGCTTGGTTGTTCGGGATGCACTTTCCTGCGGGAGTAAAACATCAGGTAGTGTGCCGCTGGTTACTACTAGGGTTCGTGCTTTCCTGCGGGATGCACTTTCCTGCGGGATGTACTACTCTGCGCTTTACTGTAAAAAAAGCCGGTCCAATTTGAAACGGAAGAAAGTTCACAGCAAATTTACACAAGTTGCCTAGAATCATTTCAAAGTACCTCTATTTTTTTTTTCAATCGTATTCACACGTTCTATGAAACTGCCAAGAACATTTACCATCTGAATGAAGATAGATAAGCCTGTCCGTTGGAATTCAACATACACGGTGCCTGAAAACTCTTTGTATTTCTAAGATTCATTATTGTGGTTTGGTGCTAGGGATGGCATGTCTCAATATGTCTTCATATGCTTTTCTAAAAATGCTCAAAGCACTTACGCCCCCTCACCACCACAAAAATTTAGAAAATGAAAAGGAAAACACATAGAAAAGAAAAGTTAAACAAGGAGGTGAAAAAAATGTATGAAAAGGAAAGCAATAAGACGGGAAAAAAGAAAGAACGACAAAGAGGTAAATGGGCTAGGCAAGAATGGGCGACTAATGCTTGTTTACCCGTCTATCCGACACATTGAGTGTCAAATAAGAATTGACATACCCCACCAGTCAACACACCCCAACCGACACAACATGTCATGACCTAACTGAATCAAACATGATTTGTTTCGGGCAAGAAAATGGAACAATCTTCATAATAATTATTTAATTGGCATCATACCTGTAAAAATTTAGTTAAGACTATTTGAATTCTACATCTCGTTCGTGATTGTACGACTGTTCTATGACACCATTATATGTTTCAAAATGATTTTCCTCACACGGAAAGAGACAAAAAAAACAAGTCATTTTCTGTGAGTGGCCTGCCTTGCTACCTCTTTCGTTTACCTGGACAAGGTATCTCTCCATCAGGAAAGGGATACGTGGTTACAACAGAGGGATACGTGGTTACAACAGATTGGCGCTAAAACCCATCATGTACATTAAAGTAACTCAATATGGGCCTACCAATTATCCACAACTATCATATAACCATGTTGTTGAACAGAATGCGGGTGCACACGCTCTAGAGAGGGGAAAGAGAGTTTGGTTGCTCAATGCCCCATGAAATATAGACTTGTGGTGGGAGGTAGCTTGAAGTTCATGTGCACCTACCGGTTTGAGCCTAACATAATTTTCCTAATATCTTCCAATCCCACATGATATTCATCAAGACACTCACAGTCTTGCACACGTACTATCGAAGTTGTAGGTAGAGGCATGGGAAATAGTGTCACGTGCAAATGTTTGTAATGTCATTTGTAACATGGCAAGCACAGTTAGAAGCAATGACATTTATAGTACCCGGTTAGTAGTAGTGGGTTTGTGCCACATCATGGAGCATTGATATATGAATCAATGGTGCCAACGCTTCTAGTGCCCATGAATTTAATTTACCACTCCCTCTATAAACTAATATACTCCTCTTTTAGTGATCTAAAAGATATTATACTACTTTACAGAGGAAGTATTATATTTTCATGGATTGTTGAACAAAGGTGGGAGACTGGGAGATGGGGGTTTGAGATGGTCTGGAGATGGTCAGTAAGAGTGAATTGAGGGGAAGGTGGCAACATAGATTCGTATTACTATTGCTAAGAAACATCAGAAGAGTTGTTACAATTGAGGACTGGAAACTCAAAGTATCGCTATATCCCCGTACCCCGCAGCATGCGCGGTCGGCGTTGAACTCTGGTGGGCCGAGGGCCACACGGTTGCATTGTTCCAACCTATCGCTCCGTCGTCGCATGAACAGAGGAAGGCAATGGGATTTCTTTTTTATTTTGAGACAATCAAGGCGATGTGATAGGCCATGGAGGAATGGGCGAGCCAAAAAATTATAAGAACATGGGCTTGATCGGTGATATCGACCCATTTATAATCAACAAAAGTAGGAAAATTTGTGATATGTCCTGGTACGTGGGAGCTATATATAGTTTAGAGCAATGCTACCATCTGTCTCGCTTCAAGGGTTTTCCACGTCGAGCGTTACCTGGCCGGCCCATTATGGGTTACTACGGAAGTGATTTTCTGGACAAGGTTTTTCTTTTCTATGTGTTTCCTTTTTTTAATCATTTTTCTTGCCTTTTGTCGGATTTGTTTGTTTCCGACGGTTCTCTTATGTTTCCTCAGTTTTTCTTTTTAATTTCTCTGTGGTTCTATTTTTTTTTTGTTTCTTCATATGATTTTCTTTGATTTTATTTTTGTTTACATTTTCTTCTTTTCAACACATGTCTACTTGTTTTAGTAAATATTGTGCAGTTTTATTATACACGCATATCATTTTTTGATACACATTGAACATTTTTCAACTAAGCTCAGATGGTTAGTTCCCTTATGATGAAACCATCCCATAAGGGTTCAAGCCTTAGATTTTGCACTGGTACTCACATTTTTTTTTGGAATTTTTAAAAGAATTCTTAGTGATGTTCGCATAAAGGACGAAGTTACGGAGAGCCGTTCAGATCTGGGCGGTGATTTCCGGGAGTGGAGCATGCTTGGTTGGTTGTTTGGGGATGCACTTCCCTGCAGGAGTAAAACATCAGGTAGTGCGCCGTGAAATCTGTCCGTGAGCCGTGAAATGATGAGTGGTCGTTATTAGTGTTCGTATACAGAGTAATGGCGGTGTTTAAAGCCGACTGCTTGCTTTGTGAGGGAGTACTGCAACATCCTCTGTTAGTGTACGTTTCAGTCGTTGATGATGAGTGCTTAAAAGAATAGTACGGCTGACAGTATCTATCACTACTGTTCTTTTTATCAGCAGACATCTGCCTGCTCAAGCAAACATATCTTGTGAATTCGCTCTCTCACGCGGCTCAGTTCAGATACTGTTTCGACATGTTTATCGACCCACGAGCTGCTGGAGGCTTCGTCAGGCACGGCCTTGAAGGAGGCAGATTTGATACGAGGCCGTCGAGTCGAACCCTGCTGAGCGTAGCAGCGTCTGCCACGCACCAGGGGTACGTCCTCCTATCGGTCCCTATTTCCAACTTGTTTGACAAGTCTATGTGTGTGACCGCAGGTTCTGAAGGGGTGCATGATTTGTGTCGATGCAGGCATGGCACGCAGCAGGTAAAATGAAATGGATTTTTTCTTTTTTGAACTGGGCAGCAACGCTGGTGTTTTATTGATTTAGCAGAAGGGAGGAACAAAATAGCTGATCAAGTGATCGGTGGGGGACAGAGAATGTCCCAGAAAAACACAAGAGAAAAACTGAGAAAAGAGGCCCTAGCCTGTCCTCATGCGAATTCCTCATGGTACCATGCCGAGAAGGTCCTCCCCCTCGATAGAGTAGTAGACGTACGCTCCCTCCCCCTCGCGTCGCCTCCCCCTAGGAGACGCCAGGGCCCCCCCGAACCCTAGCGCCACAGGCCTCCTCTCGCGCCTCCCTCTGCCGCCGCTGCCACCGGCGAGGGCCGCGGTGGCGGCGGGCCCGGCGCCGAAGGCACCTGGGCGGGTGGATGCGGCAAGATGTCATCTGAGGCGGCAGGGGCGCCCCTTCTCGTGTGATCCGAAGGCGGCGGCTGGGGCGGCGATCCCTTGCCGTGCGGCGGTGGCCGAAGTGCCATAAGCCGACAGAGCGGCGGCCCTAACTGGACGACGGCGGGGCAGCGCCCCATCCGACGGGGTACCTGATCTGCACGGAGATGGTGGCGGCGGCGACTGCGGATCGAACGCCCCGAACGGATCCGCCGCGGGGTGGCCTTCCGCCGACCGGCGGCGCGTGGAGGGACCGGTGAGGAGATGTCGGATCTTCGCCGGTTTACCGACGGTAGTGTTCCACTAGTAGAAAAAGGGGCAAATATGAGAAACGTTAGTACCGGTTTGCATATGAGCCGGCACTAATGTGCCCATTAGTGTCGGTTCAAATGACTAGACGAGAGGAGATCTTTAGTACCGGTTCAATGCGAAGCTTTAGTACCGATTCGTGCCACGAACCGGTACTAAAGGTGCTGGCCGGGCACCAGCATCTTTAGTACCGGTTCGTGCCACGAACCGGTACTAAAGAGGTCGTGGCAGAGCTTTTTTAAATCCCACCTCGCTCCCCTAACAAAATTTTGACCACCTTAAATATGTTACTTCTCAAACTATCACAAGCATTTGGTCTTCATTGAACTCTATGTGTAGGATCTGTGGCTGCAATAGGAGTCTTCGCCGGTTCTTAAATCGGTGGTAGATTCCTATTGAAAATTTAGATTCTATACAAAAAGATCATTGATGATCAATGTATTTTTTATGTACTTCTCTGTAGCAGTAGCGCGTTTTGGCTGAAAGGCGGTACTGATCAATGTATTTTTTCTGCGTTCAGATGCACAATTTAAATATGTTACTTCTCAAACTATCACAAATATTTGGTCTTCATTGAACTCTATGTGTATAATTTGTGGACTCAATATGAGTCTCCACCGGTTTCGGACGAGAACTCATCAGTTACACGGGCACTTCATTTTTTTAACTTACTTGAACTTCAGACTTTTTTGAGCCGGCATTATGGAGCATTCGAAGCGACGTCATCAATTTCCAACACGTTGACATCATTTGTTGTTTTTCAGTCACTGATTTGTTTAGATCAGAGCTAAATGACTGTGAAAATGAAAATCATTACAAAACGAACTCTGAAAATATTGAAGGTGTCATCATTTCACCCGCATAGCATGTGCGAAAGAGTAGAGAGGGTCACGGCAAAAACTGGACGAACTACGTGTACAAACTGGACAATCTCTTTCGGAGTATCATGGTTTCGGACGAGAACTCATCAGTTACACGGGCACTTCATTTTTTTAACTTATTTAAACTCCAGACTTTTTTTAGCCGACATTATGCAGCATTCGAAGTGACGTCATCAATTTCCAACATGTTCTGACATCATTTGTTATTTTTCAGTCACCGATTTGTTTAGATCAGAGCTAAATGACCGTGAAAATGAAAATCACTACAAAACAAACTCTGAAAATGTTGAAGGTATCATCATTTCACCCGCATAGCATGTGCGAAAGAGTAGAGAGGGTCACGGCAAAAACTGGACGAACTACGTGTACAAACTGGACAATCTCTTTCGGAGTATCAGGGTTTCGGACGAGAACTCATCAGTTACACGGGCACTTCATTTTTTTAACTTATTTGAACTCCAGACTTTTTTTGAGCCGGCATTATGCAGCATTCGAAGCGACGTCATCAATTTCCAACACGTTCTGACATCATTTGCTGTTTTTCAGTCACCGATTTGTTTAGATCAGAGCTAAATGACCGTGAAAATGAAAATCACTACAAAACAAACTCTGAAAATGTTGAAGGTATCATCATTTCACCCGCATAGCATGTGCGAAAGAGTAGAGAGGGTCACGGCAAAAACTGGATGAACTACATGTACAAACTGCACAACTTTCGAAGTATCAGGGTTTTAGACAAGAACTCATCAGTTACACGGGCACTTTATTTTTTTAACTTATTTGAACTCCATACTTTTTTTGAGCCGGCATTATGCAGCATTCGAAGCGACGTCATCAATTTCCAACACGTTCTGACGGCAAAGAAACTAAATACAGCAAAAAAAACTACTCAAAAATAAATAGAAGAAAAAAAATAAAGCAGAAAAGAAAAAACTATATAAAAAATTACTAAAAAGTAAATAGAAGAAAGTAAATAATGCAGAAAATAAAAAAATTATATAAAAAATTGTTAGGGCGCTGCCCGGTGGGCCTGCTAGACCTAGGGTATGCAAATTCAGGCCCAGAAGGGCCAGCAGGCTCACAGGGCAGCGCGCCCTAGTTAGGCCCACAACACTGCTATATAGAGGAGTTCGAAAGGGCAGCCGCGGCTGGGTTTATAAACCAGTGCGGCTGCCCTTCGCTCGGTGAGGTGGGACTAAAAATAGCGCACTGCGGGTGGCAGCGCATGACCATTAGTACCGGTTGGTGGCTCCAACCGGTACTAAAGTGTTGCCCTTTAGTACCGGTTGGAGCCACCAACCGGTACTAAAGGCCCTCGTTCCCGCCGCTTGGGCTGGGCAAAATTGGCCTTTAGTATCGGTTGGAGGCTCCAACTGGTACTAAAGGCCCCTCCTATATATACTACACTATGAAAAAACAGTTTCATCGTCGACCACTTCTCCACTTCTCGCGCGGCATCGATCTATCGCCGCCGCCAACACCGCCGTGCCGTCGCCCCCGCCGCCCTCGATCGCCGCCCTCGCCGCACGTCGTCGCCGTACCCGCCGCCCTCGCCGCCCCTCCGCCCGTCGTCGCCGTCTCCGTCGTCGCCGTGCGCCCTTGCCGCCTAGCGTCGTCGCCGCCCCGCCGCCCGTCGTCGCCGCCCCCGCGCCCGTACGCCCGCCCTCGCCGCCCGTGCACACACACACACACACACACATACACACATGCACACACACACACACACACACACTACACACACACATGTACGTACACACATACACACGCATATTTTTTTTACTTATTTTATGTTTTCTATTGTTTAGATGAATTAATTAATATAACTAGTTTATTTTTAGAATGTTAGAATGTTAATGTTAGATGAATTAGAACTAGTTTATTTTTAGTAATAAAATTTAGGTATATGAGATTATTTGAACTAGTTGAATTAATAGAACTAGTTTATTTTTAGTAAGAAAATTTAGGTATATATATGAGATTATTTGAACTAGTTGAATTAATATAACTAGTTTATTTTTAGTAAGAAAATTTAGGTATATGAGATTATTTGAACTAGTTAAATTAATATAACTAGTTTATTTTTAGTAAATGCTTAGTTGAACTAGTTGAATTAATATAACTAGTTTATTTTTAGTAAGAAAATTTAGATATATGAGATTATTTAAACTAATTAAAATTTAGGTATATGAGATTATTTGAACTAGTTGAATTAATATAACTAGTTTATTTTTAGTAAATGCTTAGTTGAACTAGTTGAATTAATATAACTAGTTTATTTTTAGTAAGAACATTTAGGTATATGAGATTATTTAAACTAGTTGAATTAATATAACTAGTTTATTTTTAGTAATGCTTAGTTGAACTAGTTGAATTAATAGAACTAGTTTATTTTTAGTAAGAAAATTTAGGTATATGAGATTATTTGAACTAATTAAAATTTAGGTATATGAGATTATTTGAACTAGTTGAATTAATATAACTAGTTAATTTTAGTAAATGCTTAGTTGAACTAGTTGAATTAATAGAACTAGTTTATTTTTAGTAAGAAAATTTAGGTATATGAGATTATTTGAATTAGTTGAATTAATATTGAATTAGTAAGTGTTTAATGTTTCGCCTATATGAACATAGGAAATGTCGTCTGACAACGAAAAAAATTTCATTATGTGCGAATACTGTGAAGACCAGCGCGGCATGTGTGATAGAAATTTCCTTGTTGATGATAGGCGATTCAGTATTAAGCTCGATGAGACCTTTGAATTCGATACAGTAAGTCACAACGACAAGTCTGTTTTCGTAATTAAGCATGACTTATATATGCTTCATTTGCCTGACTTATAATTTTTAATTTTCACTATTCTACTAGCGCATCCCCTGCCATGCAAATTTTTTTGTCTTGGATAAGATAGGTTTCAATGCTATGAAAACTATGGAGGTAAAGAGAGTTTACCTGAAAACTGAGCATGGTTATACTTTCAACGTCAAAGTATACAATGCAAACGCGTACACCTATTTTGAATGCAAAACTTGGCAAGCACTATGCAAGGCTTATGCATTTGAGCCTGATATGGTTATCACCTTTGATATTCGTCCGGAAGATGATATTGAAGGTAATAGAGACATATGGGTCGATGTGCAGATGCCTCCAGTTCTACCATTATGTGAGTTCTTCTCAACTATATTTTTGTCTTTGATATTGCTTATTCAAAAATAATTGACAACTAATTTCTATTGACAGCTTATTTCCACTCAAGCAAACATGTCCGACGCTTGGTAGACAGGACATACTACTGTCCCGGAGCTGAAGTAAACTGCGAGGAGATAAGTCATTATGTTTCATGGCTTGAGGATCTTCATACTGTGAAGACAAATTTTCTTCCTGCACTTAGGAATGTTAGTACTCAAAACATGCGACCAATAGTGATCATATTGAACTACGGTCACATCTATTTAGGAATGATGGTAAGATTTTTACTATTTGTCCTCAGTGCATCTTTTGCATATATAATTTATTTGCTAAACTTTCATTACTAAGTATATTAATTAAGTACTATACGATGTTCTTCAACAGGGACTCCCGATAACAGTTGTGCCTCAGGGGATCGAGACTAAAGGTCGCATGTCAATTGTTAGCTAACGGTCAAGATATCCTTCATTGCACATGAGTGCATCCAGGATTTCTAGAAGCGATGAATGCTTAATAGTGAAAGATTGGAGGAAAATTGTTAACGATCGCAGAGAAGTACTAGGGGGCAGCAATGAGAAGCGCTTCCCACGATTAGGAGACAGGTTCATCTGCATGCTCCATTATGATGAATCAGGAGAGCTATACATGTTCTATGCTATTTTACCTGAGAGAGAGTAGCAGGAGTGATTTAGCTAGTTCATGCTCTTAGTACTTGTCCTTTATGTCCATGTTCTTCGTTCTGAACTTAATCTCAAAGAGTGATTTGCTTTTGTAGTATTATATATGAACGCTTATAATATCATGACAATCATGTTGAACTCGATGATATTTTTGCTTCTGGTACAAGTCAATGTTTATTCTTTAAGCTACTGTTGGTGGTGATTAGATAGCGGTAATGACTATGATGATGATGATGAGTTATTATATCATTTAATGAAAGAAAGCGCAGATTAGTTTCAGCTGGATGGATCCTACCTAAGTGATCAAGTATATATATGCCATATCCATATATATTATACTTGATCACCTAATTAGGTGATCAAGTATAATATGGATATGGCATATACTTGATCACTTAGCTAGTAGCTAGCTAGCTAGATCAATGCATCCAGTCGAAACTAATCCGCGGTACTTTCACCTAATGATCTAACAACTCATTATAATGTAAAACAATCACTAAATTAAATTGAAAACACAAAACTAAAGGAAAAATGAAAAAAAAACACCCAAACATTTAGTACCGGTTGGTGTTACCAACCGGTACTAATGTCCTACACGCACCCGGGCCTGGCTCGTGCCACGTGGAGGCACTTTAGCGCCGGTTCGTGACGAACCGGTACTAAAGGGGAGGGGACCTTTAATCCTCACTCTTTAGTGCCGGTTGGCGAACTGGCACTAAAGGCCGTCATGAACCAGCACTAAAGGCCGGTTCTGCACTAGTGTTTGTCTTTGTGGAGAGACTCCGCTTGGTTTTAGCCAACCTCAAGATCAGGACGACATGGCCTCCGGTGGAAATCGCGCCTGACTGCGGTCATGGCGGACGATGGCGGCGTCTCGGACATTGTTGCCTTCTCAAGGTGTTGTCATTACAGGTCACGTCAACCTGATCAGAAGGTTCCAGGGGAGAACCTACATCTGGGTCTACCGGATCAGATGATGGCGACGTTTCAATGTTGTTCTCCATCCCGGGGGCATCGTTTTGGAGCAAGTCTTGGCTGGAGGGGACAAGAGAAGGAGCGGCATGGTATCTGACACGTCGACAACGGCAGGTCTAAGCGACATGGAGCAGCGGGGTCTCGCCGGTGGGCGTGTGATGATGGATGAGCGCAGGATGGTGGCATTGTCTGGCGTCGTGGTGGCGTTGACGACAGCTAGACCGGGCAAGGTACATGCAGCAGTACAACACTAAAGATGGATTGGTGGCAGGTGGCTACGGCGGCCTCGTAGCCCGACAGGCGTCCTGGTTGAGGAGTGCGCCGGATGGGTGGGTGCTCCATACCTGGCAGGCGTCCTGGTTGGGACCTCAGGTCAAGTTTGGCTGCGAGGTCTGTTTGGTATTAGGCCGAGACTATCAGCATCCCTTCATCAAATGGATAGGAGTAGCGATACATGTTGCCTAGACGGTGGTTTTAGTCTTACTTTTGTATGACTTTGTAAGGTCTTGTGTGAATAATTAATAAAGTAGCTGTATGCATCGTCCGGATGCAGAGGCCGGGGGTCCTCCTTCATTTCTAAAAAAAGACCATGCCCAGAAGGGTGCTCGATGCATGACGCCCCTGCAAGGCGCCATTGTTCCATGTCGCTACGGCAGTCCCTGATGATGTTCTCCTGGGGGCTTCGTGCCATCCATATGTGCCAGCAGATGAGCGCGATCATGGATTTGGTGCCCTTCCTGGCTGCTGGAGTCGGAGTCGCGATCATCCGCATAATCTTGTCCATAGGCGCCGGCATTCCATATGCTTGGGTGAAGGGCTGAGCAGCCGGACCGATGCTGCCGTGCTCCAAACCCGCTGCGCCATCGGGCTGTCCCAGAAGAGGTGTGTGGAGCTTTCCAGGTTGCGCAGGCAGAGTGAGCAGAAGAATCTGTTCGGCCATCCCCTTCTCTGCAGCCGATTGTTGAACCATAGGCGATTGCGGTGCAACAGCCAGAGAAACATCTTGCATTTGCCCGGCGCCCAGGTCTTCTAGATGACCGACCTGAAGTAGCATGTGCTCGACGTGACTTCTGCTTGGCAAGCTGAATTTGTAGTATAGCACCCTGAAGCGGTCATTCGCCATGAGATGATGTCACTGGAGCTGGGGTTGAGAGCCGTGGCCACAGCCCTGATCTCCCTAGCAAGCTGTAGGACTTGATGCGCGATGCCGACGGTGGTGCCGCCCCGCAGGTCCAGAACTCTATCACCCTGCAGCGCGGCCCGGGCTGGTCGGTTCTTACTGGAGGAGAGGTCGAACAACACCGGGTAGGCTTGGCACAGCGGGCGGACCCAACCAGGGGCAGTGCCAGAAGGTGGCAGTGTCGCCATTGCCAATGGTGATCATCGTCGATGCCGCAAACAATGCGCGATCCGCCTCGTCGTAGGGTGTCCCCGTGTCACGGGAACGCCAAATCATCCGGCCCAATAGGTCCGGCCCGAGCGAGGGTGTCGGCCCAACCTTCGAGTCCAGGGAGAGGACTGGGTCCAGTGAGTGTGTATTTAGGGATTGTGTGTGTGGAGTGCAGGGCATCGTTGGATCACTATTATGTATCGGTGCCGTTGGGCGATCTCCTTCCCCACCTCCTGGCTCTCTCCCCGATCCCCTTTCTTGCTGCTACGAACCCTAGCTCCAAATTGTACCTCTGATCTGATAATTGAGTGAGCCTAATATAAGTGAGAGACCTAGATCCGTGTCATCTGGTATTCAGAGCCCTCTATCCCCACCCAATTTTTTCCTCTTCCCGTCTCAATCTGGCGCTACCGAAAACCCGTAGGCAAGGAGATCATGGCGGGGACGGACGTTCATAAGCACCTGGAGGAAGCGGCGGCGGAACGGAGCGGCATCGCCAAGGTCCTTCTCTCGATCCAGCAAACGCTGGATCGGATGGCTCCAGCGGTCGCGAAGATGGAACCGACGCTCGTCGCTCTCGATCCGGTCATCCAGGACCTCACAGCCTGGCGGCCTACCATGGATGCGGCGGTGGGGCAGCTCCAGGCGGACCTCGGCGACATTCGAGCGCAGTTGGAGAAGATCGCTGCGGGTGCTCTGCCCACCAGCAAGCCGGCACCGGATCTGGTTCAGGCGGATGCGCCACTTCTCCACATCGGACAGAGTGACGACGGTCACGGGCAGATTAGCCACCGCGGGGCTCTCCTTCCACGGGTTTCGGCTAGTGAGGGGCCGATCCTCACTACGCCGGTCCCGGCCAATGGTACGTACCGGACCCCATTCCCATCTGCACCTCTACCGCCCCCGCCATCCTTTGATTTGGTGGGCAGTAGCTCTGGTTTTGGTGGAAGCAGATCCAACAACAAACACATGGAGTGTCCAGAGTTTGATGGCGACAATCCCACCGGTTGGCGTCTTCATTGTGAAGCATATTTCCGCGTTTGTGGCATCGACCCGTAGGTGTGGGTGGACACTGATGTTGTCCATTTCACCGGGGCAGCGACCCTGTGGCTGGAGTGGTCTCAGGCTCACCTGAGGATCACAGGGTGGGATCCGTTTTGCGCCGCTGTATTGGACAAATTTGGTCGTTCAGAGTTTCAGTTACTGCTGCGAAAGTTTTCTAAACTGAAGCAAGGAGGCTCGGTGTTAGAATATGCCGAACAGTTTAACATAGCAATGCATAGCTTGTTGGCGCATCATAGCTCTTGGGATCCTCTGTTTTTCACCACCCATTTTGTGGAAGGGCTCGCTCATGATATCAAAGTAGTTGTCATGTTACATCGACCTCCCGACTTTGGAAACTGCTGTTTCTCTTGCTGCCTTACAGGAAGAGGTGGTGGAGATGGTTCACCAAGAACACGAAGGGATGGGGGCGCAACATGTCGGGGCCTCCAACACACGTTCAACGCGTTTCTCGGCGTGGCCTCCTTCAGCGGTTGCCGTGCCGACAACTTCAATGGTGTCCTCGACATCACCAAGTCACCAGTGGATGCAGTGGCGGAGGACGAAAGTATTTTGAGGTGGGGCGAACTCTTAAGCCAAATTTTTTTTGTGCACGACCAACATAAAGAATACGATCAACAATGAACAATGCACACCAATATTTTCATATAATCCTAAACAGAATAGCCAACTAAAATGAAAATGCAAACATACTTTAAAAAGACAAACAACCTAAAACATACCCAGGCAAGTTCTAATGGCGAGTGGAAGACCCGGGCAACGGTAGTGCCCTACCCTTCTTGTGAAAATCTTCCTTAATTTTACCAAGATCAAGTCTTTTGAATATCCCTCGTTCAATGTAACACACCATCAAGTCATTAAGCCAGCCATCGGACATCTTGCTGCGCAACTCGGTCTTGATGATTTTCATTGCTGAAAAAGCCCTTTCAACTGTTGCTGTCGCCACCGGTAGTAGCAATGCGAGCTCAATGAGGCGATAAACCGTGGGAAACATGATGTGCCTTTCAAGTTCAACCATCTTTTTAGCTAGGCTTGCAATATCATGACAATCTCTAAAATCTTCAATTCTTCTCATATGAATAATGAATAGCTCAAGGTGATCTCGTATATGCTCACGGTCATAACTAGAGAAATCCTCATGATAAATCTCTGCGAGTCGAGCAAGCTTACTGATATTGAACCTAGAAAAGGAGTCTCTTGGGTCAAGACAAGAGAAGTTCCGGAGGAGCTCTGAAGATACCTCATTAAAACGATGATCAAACTCCGTGGTGATGGAGTCTATAGCAACATAGAAGGTGTCCACACGGAAGAAATGATCAGCAGTGATATTGTTTCTTCCACCTTTTCTTGATTTCCCCCTTTTTGTGAAGGTGTCATCCATACTTGGTATTGGAATTTCATTTTTGGTGCAGAATGCTTTCACATCTTCCAAGAGTGGCTCCCAACCATCATTTCTCCAATTGATCAAACGTGTTCTCACATCCGTAACCAATGACATAGCCTGAAATGATACAATTGTGGGTTTAGATGCAACTCTACTTACATGAACAAAACATATCAAGCAAACTAGATACATATAACATACTCCATCTGTCTATCACATACCTGAACAACATTTTGATCCTTCTTTTGCAATAGAAGAGATAGATCATTTGTCATACGAAGGATTTTTAACATCATCTTTAGGATGAACACGAAGCTGAATGTCTCCATTTGATGAACCAAACCTCCTGCCCTACATGGAACACGCACATCCTCCTCAACAATGCCCAGAACTTCTATCACAGCATCCCACATTGATTCAATGCGAGATAAAGTTGTGTAATGAGAGCCCCAACGTGTATCTCCGGGTCTGACTAATGAGGTTGCTTGATTTTTCCCTCTTCCCGTGGGCATCTCACCCCTCTCAATCTTATCCAAAAGAATCTGCTTTTGCTTATCAAGCAATTTATCCTTCCTCCTGCAAGATGAACCACTGACATTGACAATCATGGTCACATACTCAAAAAAATCCTCAACACCCTTGCAACATCTCGAAACAGCAACAACTACCAATTGTAGTTGGTGGGCAAAGCAGTGAATATAGAAAGCATATGGATTCTCATCACGGATTAACTTTTGAAGGCCGTTGAATTCTCCTCTCATATTAGATGCCCCATCATACCCTTGCCCTCGCAATTTTGCAACAAGCAAACCATGTTTACCAAAAACCTCCAACAGAGCCTTCTTCAAAGATGCTGATGTTGTATCTGGGACATGCTTGATACCCAAAAATCTTTCAATTGTCTCCCCTTTTTTGCTCAAGAACCTATAGGGAAAACATACAATGAGTTCACCCACTCTACTACTCTAGATTGAACAAAACTAAATAAATGCAGAAATAATTAAAATACTTAAACATGTACCTGACAACCACAGCCATTTGCTCTTTCACTGAAATATCACGGCACTCATCAATAAGAACAGTGAAAAGACAACCATCCATCTCTTCTTTGATTGCTTTGGTGACCGCCATTGCACAATATTTAGCAAGTTCTTTTTGCATGGTTCCTGAAGTCATTTTGGCATTTTTAGGACATAGCTCATCAAATGCAAGTTTAACTTCTGGGCACCTTTCTTTGACCCAATCAAGTAACTCTAAAAAATTCCCCTTGTTCAAAGAGGAAGCAGATTCATCATGCCCACGGAATGGTTCACCTTGCAATGCTAGATAACTTACAATGCCCAAAGATGTATCCACACGAGTTTCATACTTGATTAGTGACTCTTTGTTGTAAGTTGTTACTTTAGTTTTCAAACTTGCCCTTTGATCTTTGAAATCTTCATGTGCTGTCTTTGACATATTGTGGATGCTAGTTGCCCCACCGACATGCTTACGGAATGCTGCGACTGCATTTTTCCAATTGTCATACCCCAATTTGGAGAAAACCTCATAACCAAATTTCTCATCCATTCGGTCATGTTTAAAAAGAAAACAATAGTGACAGTAAGCTTTTTTCTTGGAAACACTATATTCCAACCATTCAAAATCCTTATACCATGCTGCTCGAAAGCATCTTTCATCTTTATTTGATGGAAAATTGGGACACATTGGTTGAGTTGGACCCATCTCTATGTAAGCAAATCTAACATCATCCCTAATATTGGGGCTAAATCTATCAAGTGGAATGCGAAGTCCTGGATCATCTTTTATGTAATCCATTGAAAAAACGGTTATACCTTCATCTCCTAGAACCTCAACATTCTCCTCGACTATGGCTTCGACGGAATCTGGAATCTCTTCTTCAACTTGTTGAGAGGGCACGGAATTTGCATTCTCTGTTTCCGCAGTATTCACTTGATTTTGATGAACAGATTGGCCCGGAGCGTTGCCACTTTCCCTTGTACTTGGATTGGAGTTGGAGCTGCTGCGACTACCACCAAGTACCTCAAAGTATCTCTTCAAATCTGCAATTCATCACATAAAAACTGCAATTAATCACTGCATTCTATCCTCTTGGCCCTTCCTATCCTAAAATTCAGAGAAAAATACCTATGCCCTTCTTCTTTGCCATTCCTTTCCCCTTCCTGTCCATCTTCACTTTCTGGCAGCCGGAAACTGGCCCTCACACAATCACGCGTGCTCCGGCTGGCTGCCAGCGCCGGGAACGGCACGCCCTCCTGCTGACCGTCGACCTCGCGCAAGCTCGTGGCCACCAGGAAGTGGCCCCTTCCCCCACGCGCGCTAGGATATCCTGCTGGCCGCCGCGGCGCCGACCCCGCGCTCGGTGCTGCTGGCCGTCGATCCCCTCGCGGCCTCGCTCCTGCTGCCGCCCAGGCGCGCCGCTAGGGTTGTCTTTTCTCTCGTGGACGACTAGATCGAGCCAGGGCGTGGAGGCTTGGACGACTGGATTGATCAATTGAGCGAGGCTGTACGTGCGCCTGTGGGCTGGTAAGGTTGGTTAGGCCGGCCCAATAAGGTGTCCATGTTATATCCCAGCCCAACAAAATGTTTGACGGTTATTATTAGCGATCAGATGAATCCATCGATGTATATACGTATACCTAGTAAAAAAATTCCGAAAAATCAAGGTAGGGCGAGCGCCCCACCTCACCCTACCGTGTCCTCCGCCTGTGAGTGGATGAGAAACTCAAGGCCCTACATACTTTTTGTAAGGCGCGCGGCTTATGTTTCACTTGTGGCGAGAGATGGAACCCATGTCATGCTTGTGCGGCTACCGTGCAACTTCATGTTGTGGAAGAACTTGTGGGCATGCTCTCCCCACCAACATCCACAGAACCAGTCTCCGTCCAGAATGAGAGCTCTGAGGTGGATCTTTGTTTATTGTCTGCGGCAGCGATTGCTGGTACTGAAGCTCCCAAGGCTTTTTGGCTCACTGGCAACATTGGGGGCAAGGTTCTGCTGATGCTCATCGATTCCGGGAGTTCTCACAGCTTCATCAATACAGAGATTGCTCAAGCATGGCCAACCATTCGTCCTATGCAAGTGCCACTAAAGGTGAAGGTAGCAGACTGCGTAGTTACCAGTTGCACGCTGGAGTTACCTTGTTGTGAGTATTTGATTCAGGGGGTCACATTCAACTCTACTTTCAAACTTTTTCCCTTGGGGTGTTATGACATAGTCCTCGGGATGGATTGGCTGGAGTCCAGAGGCATTATGACAGTCAATTGGTCTAAGAAACAAATGTCATTCCAACACAATGGGCAGGTGGTTCACTTGTCAGGCAATCTTAGCAGACTGCAACATGCAACATGATTTCTATGGTGCAACTCAACCTCTTACAGTCGCACACAGACATTGTTCACGTCCTCTTGCTATCTGCGAGCAAACCAGAAGTGGACCAGGCTCCGATTCCTGCAGTTGTTGAGGAGCTACTTCAAGAATTTACAGATCTGTTCAAAGAACCAAGTGGACTACCACCACATCGAGAATTCAACCACATTATTGAGCTCATTCCTGGAGCACAACCTGTCAACAGACGCCCATATCGGTACAACCCAGCACAAAAGGATGAAATTGAGCGGCAAGTGTCAGAGATGCTGCGACAAGGTATCATTCAGCTCAGCCGCAATCCTTTTTCGTCCCGGTGCTTTTGTTTCAGAAAAAATATGGGGAATGGCAATTTTGCATCGACTATCGCTTTCTCAATGCAATCACCCTCAAGACTCGCTACCCAATTCCAATCATCGACGAGCTCTTGGATGAATTACACGGGGCCACGGTCTTCACAAGTCTGGATATGCGCTCTGGATGTCATCAGATCTGGATGCAGCCAGGGGACGAAGCCAAAACAATGTTTCAGACACACCATGGGCATTTCAAGTTCAAAGTGATGCCACAGGGAGCCACTGGTGGCCCTTTCACATTCCCGTCTGCTATGCATATAGTTCTCAAACCATTCGTGCGCAAGGGAGTCCTGGTGTACATTGACGACATTCTCGTCTTTAGTGCCACTCTGGAGGGGCACATGTTGCTGCTGTGAGCTGTGTTCCCACGACTGGAGCAGTATTCTCTCAAGGTCAAGCTAAAGAAATGTGCCTTTGCACAACCACAACTTTGATACTTAGGCCATGTCATCAGTGCGGAAGGCGTGCACACAGATCCACGTAACATTGAGAAGGTGAGGCAATGGTCTTCACCATCGTCTGTTAAAGAGATCCGCCAGTTCCTTGGGTTGGCGGGCTACTATCGCAAATTTGTTCGCCACTATGGAGTGACTAGTCGCTGCCTCACAGAGCTACTGAAGAAAGGCATTCCCTTTGTGTGGACAAAGATCATGAGCAAGCATTCGGGTCCCTCAAGACGGAACTAACCACAGCCCCTATGCTGGCTTTGCCTAACTTTGCCAAGCCATTTGTGGTGGATACGGATGCGTCAGACATTGGGATCGGCGCTGTTTTGATGCAACAACAGCACCCGGTGGCCTTTCTCAGCCAAGCCCTTGGGTCCGCGACATCGGGCACTGTCAACATACGAGAAAGAATGTCTCGCTATCCTGATGGCAGTAGACAGATGGCGACCGTATCTTCTTTTATTAGAATTCACCATTCGCACAGATCATCGGAGTCTCGCTTGTCTGGACGAGCAGAAACTCACAACCCCATGGAAACACAAGGCTCTAACCAAACTACCTGGGCTGCAATACTAGATGGAGTATCGACAGGGGGCTAAAAATTTGGCAGCGGACGCTCTGTCACGACAACCACATGTTCATGCAATGGTAACTGCGGTCTCGGTCTGCATGCCCACCTGGCTAGAGGATGTCAAGAGGGGCTACAGGAAAGATCCTGATTGCTGTCGCATGCTGGCCTCACATGCTCGCGGGGTACCGTTGGCAGGGCCCTTCTCTGTCACTAATGGATTGATTCTCTACAAAGGACGGGTCTGGCTGGGCAATGATGTGGATAGCCAACAAAAAGTACTGCATGAACTGCATGCAGGGGCGATTGGAGGACACTGTGGAGTGCTAGCAACCTACAACCGAGTGACCAAGCTCTTTGCCTGGCCCAAGCTCAAGAACACAGTCAATCAGTTCATCACTCGCTGTTCCACCTGTAAGCAAGCAAAACCCGAGCACGTTCGGTATCCGGGGCTCCTTCAGCCTCTCCCCCTTCCAGAATAAGCTTGGGAGATGGTGACTCTGGATTTCGTCGAGGGACTGTCCACCTCCATGGGATACAACTCCATCCTGGTTGTCGTTGACAAGCTGACTCGGTATGCACACTTTATCCCACTTCGGCATCCCTTCACAGCCCTACAAGTGGCCAAGGCGTACATGAACAACATGTTCAAACTCCATGGGCCCCCAGATAAGATGGTATCCGATCGCGATCGAGTTTTCACCAACAAAGTCTGGCAGGAATTGTGCAAGTTGACTCATACCACTCTCAACATATCTTCAACATGCCACCCTCAAACAGATGGTACCACGGAGCGGGTGAATCAATGCATGGAGCTTTATCTGTGCTGTTTCGTCCACGACTGTCCGCACAAATGGGCGGATTGGCTGGCTTTGGCTGAGTTCTGGTACAACACGTCATATCATTCAACATTGAAAACCTCTCCATTCGAGGTCATGTACGGTCACAAACCACGTTTCTTTGGGATCACCAATGTTGCCGACAACACCATCAAGGATCTGGCTGCTTGGACCCATGATAGAGCAGTAGTAATGGGTCTCCTGAAGCAACATCTTCATTGGGCGAATCAAGTTATGAAGAGCAAAGCTGATATGCACCGTTCGGATCGCGTGTTTGCGGTTGGAGATTGGGTCTATCTGAAGCTACAGCCCTATGCACAATCTTCTGTGGCGGCTCGGGCTAACCATAAATTGGCTTTCTGGTACTTTGGTCCCTTTCAGGTCCTGGCTCATGTGGGCGAGGTGGCGTACTGACTTGCACTTCCTGATCAAGCAAAGATACACCCGGTCATCCACGTTTCTCAGCTCCGAGCTGGGCTTCCTCCTTCGACGACGGCACTTCCTGAGCTGCCCGTGCTGGATCAAGACCTCCTTCAGTTGCAAGTTCCTGAAGCCATTCTGGGGCGCCGAACAATAGCTCGCGGGACACGCACTGTCGATCAGGTGTTCGTCAAGTAGTCAGGGTTTCCGTTGTCGCTCGCCTCCTGGGAAGATGAAGTTCCTCTCAAGTCAAGATTTCCCAGAGCATTGGCTTGGGGACAAGCCACATCTCAAGGAGAGGGGAATGTCACGGGAACGCCAAGTCACCCCGCCCAACAGGGCCGCCCGCGATGGTGATGATGAAGTGACCGGCACAGGGCTTTGCCTAAGCACTACGACGATATGACCGAGGTATGTAAACTATGGAGGGGGGCACCGCACATGGCTAAGAGAAATCTTTATGTATTTTGGGGTGCCCCCTGCCACCGTATATAAAGGAGGAGAGGGCGAGGCCGACCGGCCCTTGCAGGACGCGCCAGGGGAAGGTAGTCCTACTAGGACTCCAAGTCCTAGTAGGATTCCACGTGGTGGAAGAGGGGAAGGAAGGGAGAGGGAGAGGGAGAGGGAAAGGGGGGCCGCACCCGCTCCCCTAGTCCTATTTCGACTCCCCAGGGGGGATCCCCTATGTGGGCTGTCCTCTCTCTCCCCTATGGCCGATGATGGCCCATTGCTTCCCTGGGGGCTTCCGGTAACCCCTCAGGCACTCCGTTTTTACCCGGTACCTTTTGGAACTCTTCTGGTATCCGAACAACGTCGTCCAATATATCAATCTTTATGTCTCGACCATTTTGAGACTCCTCGTCACGTCCGTGATCTCATCCAGGGCTCTGAATAAACTTCAGCCATCAAATCACATAACTCATAATACAAATCGTCATCGAATGTTAAGCGTGCGGACCCTACGGGTTCGTGAACTATGTAGACATGATGGAGACATATCTCCGAACAATAACCAATAGAAGAACCTGGATGCTCATATTGGTACCTACATATTCTAAGAAGATCTTTATTGGTCAAACCGCACAACAACATACGTTGTTCCCTTTGTCATCGGTATGTTACTTGCCCGAGATTCGATCGTCGGTATCATCATACCTAGTTCAATATCGTTATTGACAAGTCCCTTTACTCATTCTGTAATGCTTCATACCGCAACTAACTCATTAGTCACATTGCTAGCAAGGCTTAGCGTGTTGAGCATTATCGAGAGGGCCCAGAGATACCTCTCCGATACACAGAGTGACAAATCCTAATCTTGATCTATGCCAACCCAACAAACACCTTCGAAAACACCTATAGAGAATCTTTATAATCACCCAGTTATGTTGTGACGTTTGATAGCACACAAGGTGTCCCTTTGGTATCCGAGAGTTGCATAATCTCATAGTCAGAGGAACATGTATAAGTTATAAAAAAGCAGTAGCAATAAAACTGTCGCAATCATAATGCTAAGCTAACAGATGGGTGTTGTCCATCACATCATTCTCCTAATGATGTGATCCCGTTTATCAAAGGACCACACATGTCTATGGTTAGGTAACATAACAATCTTTGATTAACGAGCTAGTCAAGTAGAGGCATACTAGGGACACTCTGTATTGTCTATGTATTCACACATGTACTAAGTTTCCGGTTAATACAATTCTATCATGAATAATAAACATTTATCATGATATAAGGAAATATAAATAACAACTTTATTATTGCCTCTAGGGCATATTTCCTTCAGTCTCCCACTTGCACTAGAGTCAATAATCTAGATTACAAAGTAATGATTCTAACACCCATGGAGTCTTGGTGCTAATCATGTTTTTCTTGTGGAAGAGGCTTAGTCAACGGGTCTACAACATTCAGATCCGTATGTATCTTGCAAATCTCTATGTCTCCCTCTGCGACTTGATGCCGGATGGAATTGAAGCGTCTCTTGATGTGTTTGGTTCTCTTGTGAAATCTGGATTCCTTTGCCAAGGCAATTGCACCAATGTTGTCACAAAAGATTTTCATTGGACCCGATGCACTAGGTATTACACCTAGATCGGATATGAACTCCTTCATCCAGAATCCTTCCTTTGCTGCTTCCGAAGCAGCTATGTACTCAGCTTCACACATAGATCCCGCTACGACGCTCTGCTTGGAACTACACCAACTGACAGCTCCACCATTCAATATAAATTCGTATCCAATTTGCGACTTTGATTCATTCGGATCAGTGTCAAAGCTTGCATCGACGTAACCATTTACGACAAGCTCTTTGTCACCTACATAAATGAGAAACATATCCTTAGTCCTTTTCAAGTATTTCAGGATGTTCTTGACCGTTGTCCAGTGCTCCACTCTTGGATTACTTTGATACCTCCTTGCTATACTTATAGCAAGGCACACATCAGGTCTGGTACATAACATTGCATTAATGATAGAACCTATGGCTGAAGCATAGGGAATAAATTTCATTTTCTCTCTATCTTCTAGAGTGGTCGGGCATTGAGTCTGACTCAACTTCACACCTTGTAACACAGGCAAGAACCCTATTTTTGACTGATCCATTTTGAACTTCTTCAAAACTTTATCAAGGTATGTACTTTGTGAAAGTCCAATTAAGCACCTTGGTTTATCTCTATAGATCTTGATGCCCAATATATAAGCAGCTTCATCGAGGTCTTTCATTGAAAAATTCTTATTCAAGTATCCTTTTATGCTGTCCAAAAATTCTGTATTATTTCCAATCAACACTATGGCATCCACATATAATATTAGAAATGCTATTGAGCTCCCACTCACTTTCTTATAAATACAGGCTTCTCCAAACATCTATATAAAACCATGTGCTTTGATCACACTATAAAAGCGTATATTCCAACTCCGAGAGGGTGCATGACCATAAAAATATTACTGATATAAATAGAACAACCATTATTCTCTGATTTAAATCAATAACTATCTTGCATCAAACAAGATCCAGATATAATGTTCATGCTCAACGCTGGCACCAAATAACAATTATTCAGGCCTAAAACTAATCCCGAAGGTAGATGTAGAGATAGTGTGCCACGGCGATCACATCGACCTTGGAACCATTTCCGACACGCATCGTCACCTCATTCTTAGCCAATCTTCGTTTAATCCGTAGCCCCTGTTTCGAGTTGCAAATATGAGCAACAGAACCAATATCAAATACCCAGGCGCTACTACGAGCATTAGTAAGGTACACATCAATAACATGTATGTCAAATATACCTTTCACTTTGCCATCCTTCTTACCCGCCAAATACTTGGGGCAGTTCCGCTTCCAGTGACCAGTCCCTTTGCAGTAAAAGCACTCAGTTTCAGGCTTAGGTCCAGACTTGGGCTTCTTCCTGGGAGTAGCAACTTGCTTGCTATTCTTCTTGAAGTTCCCCTTCTTCCCTTTGCCCCTTTTCTTGAAACTTTGGGTCTTGTTAACCATCAACACTTGATGCTCCTTCTTGATTTCTACCTCCGCAACCTTTAGCATTGCGAAGAGCTCGGGAATCGTTTGCACCATCCCTTGCATATTATAGTTCATCACAAAGACTTTATAGCTTGGTGGCAGTGATTGAAGAACTCTATCAATGACACTATCATCAGGAAGATTAACTCCCAGCGGAGTCAAGTGGTTATGGTACCAAGACATTCCGAGTATGTGTTCACTGACAGAACTATTCTCCTCCATTTTGCAGCTATAGAACTTGTTGGAGACTTCATATCTCCCAACTCGGGCATTTGCTTGAAATATTAACTTCAACTCTTGGAACATCTCATATGCTCCATGACATTCAAAACGTCTTTGAAGTCCTGATTCTAAGCCATAAAGCATGGCACACTGAACTATCGAGTAGTCATCAACTTTGCTCTGCCAGATGTTCATAATGTCCGCAGTTGCTCCTGTAGCAGGCCTTGCACCTAGCGGTGCTTACATGACATAATTCTTCTGTGCAGCAATGAGGATAATCTTCAAGTTACAGACCCAGTCCGTGTAATTGCTACCATCATCTTTCAACTTAGCTTTCTCTAGGAACACATTAAAATTCAAGGGAACGGTACCACGGGCCATTGATCTACAACAACATAGACATGCAAAAACTACCAGGACGAAGTTCATGATAAATTAAAGTTCAATTAATCATATTACTTAAGAACTCCCACTTAGATAGACATCCCTATAGTCATCTAAATGATCACGTGATCCAAATCAACTAGACCATGTCCGATCATCATGTGAGATGGAGTAGTTTCCAATGGTGAACATCACTATGTTGATCATATCTACTATATGATTCACGTTCGACCTTTCGGTCTCAGTGTTCCGAGGCCATATCTGCATATGCTAGGCTCGTCAAGTTTAACCCAAGTATTCTGCACGTGCAAAAATGGCTTGCACCCATTGTATGTGAACGTAGAGATTATCACACCCGATCATCACATGGTGTCTCGGCACGACGAACTGTAGCAGCGGTGCATACTCAGGGAGAACACTTATACCTTGAAATTTAGTAAGGCCGGGATCATCTTATAATGCTACCGCTATACTAAGCAAAATAAGATGCATGAAAGATAATCATCACATGCAATCAAAATATGTGACATGATATGGCCATCATCATCTTGTGCTCATGATCTCCATCACCGAAGCATATTCATGATCTCCATCGTCACCGGCTTGACACCTTGATCTCCATCGTAGAATCGTTGTCGTCTCGCCAACTATTGCTACTACGACTATCGCTACCACTTAGTGATAAAGTAAAGCAATTTACATGGCGATTGCATTTCATACAATAAAGCGACAACCATATGGCTCCTGCCAGTTGCCGATAACTCTGTTACAAAACATGATCATCTCATACAACAATTTATATCTCATCATGTCTTGACCATATCACATCACAACAGGCCATGCAAAAACAAGTTAGACCTCCTCTACTTTGTAGTTGCAAGTTTTTCGTGGCTGCTACGGGCTTCTAGCAAGAACGGTTCTTACCTACCATCAAAACCACAACGATTTTTCGTCAAGTGTGCTGTTTTAACCTTCGACAAGGACCGGCCGTAGTCAAACTCGATTCAACTGAAGTTGGAGAAACAGACACCCGCCAGCCACCTGTGCACAAAGCACGTCAGTAGAACTAGTCTCATGAACATGGTCATGTAATGTCGGTCTGGGCCGCTTCATCCAACAATACCACCGAGTCAAAGTAAGACGTTGGTGGTAAGTAATATGACTATTATTGCCCCAACTCTTTGTGTTCTACTCATGCATATATCATCTACGCATAGACCTGGCTTGGATGCCACTGTTGGAGAACGTAGTAATTCAAAAAAAATTCCTACAATCACGCAAGATCTATCTAGGAGATGCATCGCAACGAGACGGGAGAGTGTGTCCATGTACCCTCGTAGACTGAAAGCGAAAGCGTTTGGTAACACGGTTGATGTAGTCGAACGTCTTCGTGATCCAACTGATCCAAGTACCGAACGTACGAAACCTCCGTGTTCAGCACACGTTCGGCTCGATGATGTCCCTCGTGCTCTTGATCCAGTTGAGGACGAGGGTGAGTTCCGTCAGCATGACGACGTGGTGATTGTGATGATGAAGTTACCGACGCAGGGCTTCGCCTAAGCACTACGATGATATAACCGAGGTGTGTAAACTATGGAGGGGGCCACCATACACGGCTAAGAGAAATCTTGATGTTCTTTGGGGTGGCCCACTGCTTCCCCGGGAGGTTCCGGTAACCCCTCCGGCACTCCGTTTTTACCCGGTACCTTTCGGAACTCTTCTGGTGTCCGAATAACGTCGTCCAATATATCAATCTTTATGTCTTGACCAATTCGAGACTCCTCGTCATGTATGTGATCTCATCTGGGGCTCCGAACAAACTTCGATCATCAAATCACATAACTCATGATACAAATCGTCATTGAATGTTAAGCGTGCGGACCCTACGGGTTCGAGAACTATGTAGACATGATGGAGACACATCTCCGACCAATAACCAATAGTGGAACCTGGATGTTCATATTGGTTCCTACATATTCTACGAAGATCTTTATCGGTCAAACCGCACAACAACATACGTTGTTCCCTTTGTCATCGGTATGTTACTTGCCCGAGATTCGATCGTCGGTATCATCATACCTGGTTTAATCTTGTTACTGGCAAGTCTCTTTACTCGTTTCGTAATGCTTCATCCTGCAACTAACTCATTAGTCACTTTGCTTGCAAGGCTTATAGTGATGAGCATTACCGAGAGGGTCCAGAGATACCTCTCCGATACACGGAGTGACAAATCCTAATCTTGATCTATGCCAACCCAACAAACACCTTCGGAAACAGCTGTAGAGCATCTTTATAATCACCCAGCTATGTTGTGACGTTTGATAGCACACAAGGTGTTCCTTCGGTATCCAGGAGTTGCATAATCTCATAGTCAGAGGAACATGTATAAGTCATGAAGAAAGAAGTAGCAATAAAACTATCACGATCATAATGCTAACCTAACAGATGGGTCTTGTCCATCACATCATTCTCCTAATGATGCGATCCCGTTTATCAAAGGACAACACATGTCTATGGTTAGGAAACATAACCATCTTTGATTAACGAGTTAGTCAAGTAGAGGCATACTAGGGACACTCTGTATTGTCTATGTATTCACACATGTACTAAGTTTCCGGTTAATACAATTCTAGCATGAATAATAAACATTTATCATGATATAAGGAAATATAAATAACAACTTTATTATTGCCTCTAGGGCATATTTCCTTCAGTCTCCCACTTGCACTAGAGTTAATAATCTAGATTACAAAGTAATGATTCTAACACCCATGGAGTCTTTGTGCTCATCATGTTTTGCTCGTGGAAGAGGCTTAGTCAACAGGTCTGCAACATTCAGATCCGTATGTATCTTGAAAATCTCTATGTCCGCCTCCGCGACTTGATGCCAGATGGAATTGAAGCGTCTCTTGATGTGTTTGGTTCTTTTGTGAAATATGGATTCCTTTACCAAGGCAATTGCACCAATATTGTCACAAAAGATTTTTGTTGGACCCAATGCACTAGGTATTACACCTAGATCGGATGTGAACTCTTTCATCCAGAATCCTTCATTTGCTGCTTCCGAAGCGGCTATGCACTCAGCTTCACACATAGATCCTGTCGCAATGCTCTGCTTGGAACTGCACCAACTGACAGCTCCACTATTCAATATAAATACGTATCCGGGTTCCCACTTAGAGTCATCCGGATTAGTGTCAAAGCTTGTATCAAAGTAACCATTTACGACAAGCTCTTTGTCACCTCCATAAATGAGAAACATATCCTTAGTCCTTTTCAGGTATTTCAGGATGTTCTTGACAGTTGTCCAGTGCTCCACTCTTGGATTAATTTGGTATCTCCTTGCTATACTTATAGCAAGGCATACGTCAGGTCTGGTACACAACATTGCATAAATGATACTCCCTCCGTTCGGAATTACTTGTCTCGGAAATGGATGTATCTAGAATTAAAATACGTCTAGATACATCCATGTGTGCGACAAGTAATTCCGAACGAAGGGAGTAGAACCTATGGTTGAAGCATAGGGAATGAATTTCATTTTCTCTCTATCTTCTGGAGTGGTCGGGCATTGAGTCTGACTCAACTTCACACGTTGTAACACAGGCAAGAACCCTTTCTTTGACTGATCGATTTTGAACTTCTTCAAAACTTTATCAAGGTATGTGCTTTGTGAAAGTCCAATTAAATGTCTTGGTCTATCTCTATAGATCTTGATGCCCAATATGTAAGCAACTTCACCGAGGTCTTTCATTTAAAAATTCTTATTCAAGTATCCTTTTATGTTGTCCAGAAATTCTGTATTATTTCCAATCAACAAAATGACATCCACATATAATATTAGAAATGCTACAGAGCTCCCACTCACTTTCTTATAAATACATGCTTCTCCAGACATCTGTATAAAACCATGTGCTTGGATCACACTATAAAAGCGTATATTCCAACTCCGAGAGGCTTGCACCAGTCCATAAATGGATCGCTGGAGCTTGCACACTTTGTTAGCACCTTTTGGATCGACCAAACCTTCTAGTTGCATCATATACAACTCTTATTTAAGAAATCCATTAAGGAATGCAGTTTTGACATCCATTTGTCAAATTTCATAATCATAAAAGGCGGCAATTGCTAACATGATTCGGATAGACTTAAGCATCACTACGGGTGAGAAGGTCTCATCGTAGTCAACTCCTTGAAATTGTCGAAAACCTTTCGCAACAAGTCGAGCTTTGTAGACAGTATCATTACCATTACCACCAGCATCAGTCTTCTTCTTGAAGATCCATTTATTTTCTATGGCTTGCCGATCATCGGGCAAGTCCACCAAAGTCCACACTCTGTTCTCATACATGGTTCCCATCTCAGATTTCATGGCCTCAAGCCATTTCGCGGAATCTGGGCTCATCATCGCTTCCTCATAGTTCGTAGGTTCATTATGGTCTAGTAACATGACTTCCAGAATAGGATTACTGTACCACTCTTGTGCGGACCGTACTCTGGATGGCCTATGAGGTTCGATAGTAACTTGATCTGAAGTTTCATGATCATCATCATTAGCTTCCTCACTAATTGGTGTAGGAACCACAGGAACTTATTTCTATGATGAACTACTTTCCAATTCGTGAGAAGGTACAATTACTTCATCAAGTTCTACTTTCCTCCCACTCACTTCTTTCGAGAGAAACTCCTTCTCTAGAAAGGATCCATTCTTAGCAACGAATATCTTGCCTTCGGATCTGTGATAGAAGGTGTACCCAACAGTTTCCTTTGGGTATCCTATGAAGACGCACTTCTCCGATTTGGGTTCGAGCTTATCAGGTTGAAGCTTTTTCACATAAGCATCGCAGCCCAAAACTTTAAGAAATGACATCTTGGGTTTCTTGCCAAACCACAATTCATATGGTGTTGTCTCAACAGATTTTAATGGTGCCCTATTTAACGTGAATGCAACCGTCTCTAAAGCATAACCCCAAAATGATAGCGGTAAATCAGTGAGACATCATAGATCGCACCATATCTAATAAAGCACAGTTACGATGTTCGGACACACCATTATGTTGTGGTGTTCCATGTGGCGTGAGTTGTGAAACTATTCCACATTGTTTCAAATGAAGACCAAACTCGTAAGTCAAATATTCTCCTCCATGATCAGATCATAGAAACTTTATTTTCTGGTTACAATAATTTTCCACTTCACTTTGAAATTCTTTGAACTTTTCAAACATTTTAGACTTATGTTACATTAAGTAGATATACTCATATCTTCTCAAATCATCTGTGAAGGTCAGAAAATGATGATACCCACCGCGAGCCTCAACACTCATTGGTCCGCATACGTCGGTATGTATTATTTACAATAAGTTAGTAGCTCGTTCCATTGTTCCGGAGAATGGAGTTTTTGTTGGGGAATGTAGCAGAAATTCAAAATTTTCCTACGTGTCACCAAGATCTATCTATGGAGAGACCAGCAACGAGTAGAAAGAGAATGCATCTACATACCCTTGTAGATTGCTAAGAAGAAGCGTTCAAGTGAACAGGGTTGATGGAGTCGTACTCGTCGTGATTCAAATCACCGATGATCAAGTGCCGAACGCACGGCACCTCCGCGGTCAACACACATACAGTCCGGTGACGTCTCCCAAGCCTTGATCCAGCAAGGAGAGAGGGAGAGGTTGAGGAAGACTCCATCCAGCAGCAGCACAACGGCGTGGTGGTGGTGGAGGAGCGTGGCAATCCTGCAGGGCTTCGCCAAGCACCGCGGGAGAGGAGGAGTACTTGTGAGAGGGGGAGGGCTGCGCCAGAACTTCGTCTATAGCTCCCATGCGCCTCCCCACTATATATAGGGGTGGAGGGGCTGGTTTCTTGCCCTCCAAGTCCATTGGGGCGTTGGCCAAGGTGGGAGGAAAGAAATCTCATTATTTCCTTCCCCACCGATTGTTATCCCCCCTTTTTAGGGATCTTGATCTTATCCCTTCGGGATATGATCTTATTCCTTCTAAGGGGGGATCTTGGTGCGCCTTGACCAGGGGTGTGGGGCCTTGCCCCCACTACCCACGTCCATGTGGGTCCCCCCATGCAGGTGGGCCCCACTCCGGAACCTTCTAGAACCTTCCCGGTACAATACCGAAAAATCCCGAACATTTTCCGGTGGCCAAAATAGGACTTCCCATATATAAATCTTTACCTCCGGACCATTCCGGAACTCCTCGTGACGTCCGGGATCTCATCCGGGACTCCGAACAACATTCGGTAACCACATACAAACTTCCTTTATAACCCTAGCGTCATCGAACCTTAAGTGTGTAGACCCTACGGGTTCGGGAGACATGTAGACATGACCGAGACGTTCTCCGGTCAATAACCAACAGCGGGATCTGGATACCCATGATGGCTCCCACATGTTCCACGATGATCTCATCGGATGAACCACGATGTCAAGGACTTAATCAATCCCGTATTCAATTCCCTTTGTCTATCGGTATGTTACTTGCCCGAGATTCGATCGTCGGTATCCAATACCTTGTTCAATCTCGTTACCGGCAAGTCACTTTACTCGTTCCGTAACACATCATCCCGTGATCAACTCCTTGGTCACATTGCGCATATGATGATGTCCTACCGAGTGGGCCCAGAGATACCTCTCCGTTTACACGGAGTGACAAATCCCAGTCTCGATCCGCATAAAACAATAGATACTTTCGGAGATACCTGTAGTGCACCTTTATAGTCACCCAGTTACGTTGTGACGTTTGATACACCCAAAGCACTCCTACGGTATCCAGGAGTTACACGCTCTCATGGTCGAAGGAAGAGATACTTGACATTGGCAAAGCTCTAGCAAATGAACTACACGATCTTTTGTGCTAGTCTTAGGATTGGGTCTTGTCCATCACATCATTCTCCTAATGATGTGATCCCGTTATCAACGACATCCAATGTCCATAGCCAGGAAACCATGACTATCTGTTGATCACAACGAGCTAGTCAACTAGAGGCTCACTAGGGACATATTGTGGTCTATGTATTCACACGTGTATTACGATTTCCGGATAATACAGTTATAGCATGAATAAAAGACAATTATCATGAACAAGGAAATATAATAATAATACTTTTATTATTGCCTCTAGGGCATATTTCCAACAGTCTCCCACTTGCACTAGAGTCAATAATCTAGTTCACATCGCCATGTGATTAACACTCACAGGTCACATCGCCATGTGACTAATACCCAAGAGTTTACTAGAGTCAGTAGTCTAGTTCACATCACTATGTGATTAACACTCAATGAGTTTTATGTTTGATCATGTTGCTTGTGAGAGAGGTTTTAGTCAACGGGTCTGAACCTTTCAGATCCGTGTGTGCTTTACAAATCTCTATGTCATCTCCTAGATGCAGCTACCACGCTCTATTTGGAGCTATTCCAAACAACTGTTCTACTTGGAGCTATTCTAAATTATTGCTCCATTATATGTATCCGGTCTCTCTACTCAGAGCTATCCGGATAGGTGTCAAGCTTGCATCGTCGTAACCTTTACGACGAACTCTTTTACCACCTCCATAATCGAGAAAATTCCTTAGTCCACTAGTTACTAAGGATAACTTTGACCGCTGTCCTGTGAGCCATTCTTGGATCACTCTTGTACCCCTTGACTGACTCATGGCAAGGCACACTTCAGGTGCGGTACACAGCATAGCATACTGAAGAGCCTACGTCTTAAGCATAGGGGACGACCTTCGTCCTTTCTCTCTATTCTGCCGTGGTCGAGCTTTAAGTCTTAACTTCGTACCTTACAACTCAGGCAAGAACTCCTTCTTTGACTGGTCCATCTTGAACACCTTCAAGATCATGTCAAGGTATGTGCTCATTTGAAAGTATTATTAAGCATTTTGATCTATCCTTATAGATCTTGATGCTCAATGTTCAAGTAGCTTAATCCAGGCTTTCCATTGAAAAACACTTTCAAAATAACCCTATATGCTTTCCAGAAATTCTACGTCATTTCTGATCAACAATATGTCAACAACATATACTCATCAGAAATTCTATAGTGCTCCCACTCACTTCTTTGGAAATACAAGTTTCTCATAAACTTTGTACAAACCCAAAATTTTTGATCATCATCAAAGCATACATTCCAACTCCGAGATGCTCACTCCAGTCCTTAGAAGGATTGCTGGAGCTTTGCATACTTATTAGCATCTTTCGGGATTGACAAAACCTTCCGGTTGTATCACATACAACCTTTCCTCATTAAAATCGTCGAGGAAACAATGTTTTGACATCCTATCTGCAAGATTTCATAAATAATGCAGTAATCGCTAATATAATTCCAACAGACTCTTAGCATCGCTACGAGTGAGAAAATCTCATCGTAGTCAACTCCTTGAACTTGTCGGAAAACATCTTAACGACAAGTCGAGCTTTCTTAATGGTGACATTTACCATCATTGTCCGTCTTCCTTTTGAAATCCATCTGTACTCATTAGCCTTACGACCATCGAGCCGTTCTGCCAAAGTCTACACTTTGTTTTCATACATGGATCCTCTCTCGGATTTTATGGCCTCAAGCCATTTATCGGAATCCGGGCCCACCATCGCTTCTCCATAGCTCGTAGGTTCATTGTTGTCTAGCAACATGACCTTCAAGACAGGATTACGTACCACTCTGAAGTAGTACGCATCCTTGTCATCCTACGAGGTTTGGGAGTGACTTGATCCGAAGTTTCATGATCAATATCATAAGCTTCCACTTCAATTGGTGTAGGTGCCACAGGAACAACTCCCTGTGCCCTGTCACACACTAGTTGAAGAGACGGTTCAATAACCTCATCAAGTCTCCACCATCCTCCCACTCAATTCTTTCGAGAGAAACTTTTCCTCGAGAAAGGACCCGATTCTAGAAACAATCCATATTGCTTTCGGATCTGAATTAGGAGGTATACCCAACTGTTTTGGGTTTCCTATGAAGATGCATTTTATCCGCTTTGGGTTCGAGCTTATCAACCTGAAACTTTTTCATATAAGCGTCGCAGCCCCAAACTTTTAAGAAACGACAACTTAGGTTTCTCTAAACCATAATTCATACGGTGTCATCTCATCGGAATTACGTGGTGCCCTATTTAAAGTGAATGTGGTTGTCTCTAATGCCTAACCCATGAACGATAGTGGTAATTCGATAAGAGACATCATGGTACGCACCATATCCAATAGGGTGCAACTATGATGTTCGGACACACCATCACATTATGGTGTTCCAGGCGGTATTAATTGCGAAACAATTTCCACAATGTCTTAATTGTGTGCCAAAACTCGTAACTCAGATATTCATCTCTATGATCATATCATAGACATTTTATCCTCTTGTCACAATGATCTGCTACTTCACTCTGAAATTACTTGAACCATTCAATAATTCAGACTTGTGTTTCATCAAGTAAATATACTCAACATTTACTCGAATCATCTGTGAAGTAAGAACATAATGATATTCACTGCATGCCTCAGCACTCATTCGACTGCACACATCAAAATGTGTTACTTCCAACAAGTTGCTATCTTGTTCCATCTTACTGAAAATGAGGCTTTTCAGTCATCTTGCCCATGTGGTATGATTTGCATATCTCAAGTGATTCAAAATCAAGTGAGTCCGAACGATCCATTTGCATGGAGTTTCTTCATGCATATACACCAATAGACATGGTTCGCATGTCTCAAACTTTTCAAAAACGAGTGAGTCCAAAGATCCATCAACATGGAGCTTCTTCATGCGTTTTATACCATTATGACTTACATGGCAGTGCCACAAGTAAGTGGTACTATCATTACTATCTTATATCTTTTGGCATGAAAATGTGTATCACTACGACCGAGATTCAATAAACCATTCCTTTAGGTGCAAGACCATTGAAGGTATTATTCAAAAATAGAGTAACCATTATTCTCCTTAAATGAATAACCGTATTGCGATAGACATAATCCAATCATGTCTATGCTCAACGCAAACACCAATCTCGGTGGTAGAGGGAGCGTGCGATGCTTGATCATATCAACCTTGGAAACACTTCCAACATATATCGTCAGCTCACCTTTAGCTAGTCTCCGTTTATTCCGTAGCTTTTATTTCGAGTTACTAACACTTAGCAACCGAACCGGTATCCAATACCCTGGTGCTACTAGGAGTACTAGTAAAGTACACATTAACATAATGTATATCCAATATACTTCTATCGACCTTGCCAGCCTTCTCATCTACCAAGTATCTAGGGTAATGCTGCTCCAGTGGTTGTTCCCCTTATTACAGAAGCACTTAGTCTCGGGTTTGGGTTCAACCTTGGGTTTCTTCACTAGAGCAGCAGCTGAATTGCCGTTTCATGAAGTATCCCTTTGTTCCCTTGCCCTTCTTGAAACTAGTGGTTTCACCAACCATCAACAATTGATGCTCCTTCTTGATTTCTACTTTCGCGGTGTCAAACATCATGAATATTTCAAGGATCATCATATCTATCCCTGATATGTTATAGTTAATCACGAAGCTCTAGCAGCTTGGTGGCAATGACTTTGGGGAAACATCACTATCTCATCTGGAGGATCAACTCCCACTCGATTCAAGTGATTGTTGTGCTCAGACAATCTGAGCACAAGCTCAACGATTGAGCTTTTCTCCCTTAGTTTGCAGGCTAAGAAAATCGTCGGAGGTCTTATACCTCTTGACGTGGGCACGAGCCTGAAATCCCAATTTCAGCCCTCGAAACATCTCATATGTTCCGCGACGTTTCGAAAACGTCTTTGGTGCCTCTACTTAAACCATTTAATTGAACTATCACGTAGTTATCAAAACGTGTATGTCCGATGTTCGCAACATCGACAAACGACGTTGGGGTTCAGCACACTGAGCGGTGCATTAAGGACATAAGCTTTCTACTGATCGCATAATCGCTACTATCAACTTTCAACTATATTTTCTCTAGGAACATATCTAAACAGTGGAACTAAAGCGCGAGCTTACGACATAATTTGCAAAAGGTCTTTTGACTATGTTCAGGATAATTAAGTTCATCTTATGAACTCCCACTTAGATAGACATCCCTCTGGTCATCTAAGTGATCACATGATCCGAGTCAACTAGGCCGTGTCCGATCATCACGTGAGACGGACTAGTCATCATCGGTGAACATCTTCATGTTGATCGTATCTACCATACGACTCATGCTCGACCTTTCGGTCTCCGTGTTCCGAGGCCATGTCTGCACATGCTAGGCTCGTCAAGTTAACCCTAAGTGTTTTCGCTGTGTAAAACTGTCTTACACCCGTTGTATGTGAACGTAAGAATCCATCACACCCGATCATCACGTGGTGCTTAGAAGCGACGAACTGTAGCAACGGTGCACAGTTAGGGGAGAACACTTCTTGAAATTTTGTAAGGGATCATCTTATTTACTACCGTCGTCCTAAGCAAACAAGATGCATAAACATGATAAACATCACATGCAATCAAATAGTGACATGATATGGCCAATATCATTTTGCTCCTTTTGATCTTCATCTTCGGGGCTCCATGATCATCATCGTCACCGGCACGACACCATGATCTCCATCATCATGATCTCCATCATCGTGTCTTCATGAAGTTGTCACGCCAACGACTACTTCTACTTCTATGACTAACGCGTTTAGCAATAAAGTAAAGTAGTTTACATGGCGTTCTTCAATGACACGCAGGTCATACAATAAATAAAGACAACTCCTATGGCTCCTGCCGGTTGTCATACTCATCGACATGCAAGTCGTGAATCCTATTACAAGAACATGATCAATCTCATACATCACATATCATTCATCACATTCTTCTTGGCCATATCACATCACATAGCATACCCTGCAAAAACAAGTTAGACGTCCTCTAATTGTTGTTGCATGTTTTACGTGGCTGCTATGGGTTTCTAGCAAGAACGTTTCTTACCTACGCAAGACCACAACGTGATATGCCAATTGCTATTTACCCTTCATAAGGACCCTTTTCATCGAATCCGTTCCGACTAAAGTGGGAGAGACTGGCACCCGCTAGCCACCTTATGCACCAAGTGCATGTCAATCGGTGGAACCTGTCTCACGTAAGAGTACGTGTAAGGTCGGTCCGGGCCGCTTCATCCCACAATACCGTCGAAACAAGATTGGACTAGTAACGGTAAGCATATTGAACAACATCAACGCCCACAACTACTTTGTGTTCTACTCGTGCAAAGAATCTACGCAATAGACCTAGCTCATGATGCCACTGTTGGGGAACGTAGCAGAAATTCAAAATTTTCCTACGTGTCACCAAGATCTATCTATGGAGAGACCAGCAACGAGTAGAAAGAGAGTGCATCTACATACCCTTGTAGATCGCTAAGCGGAAGCGTTCAAGTGAACGGGGTTGATGGAGTCGTACTCGTCGTGATTCAAATCACCGATGATCAAGTGCCGAACGCACGGCACCTCCGCGTTCAACACACATACAGCCCGGTGACGTCTCCCAAGCCTTGATCCAGCAAGGAGAGAGGGAGAGGTTGAGGAAGACTCCATCCAGCAGCAGCACAACGGCGTGGTGGTGGTGGAGGAGCGTGGCAATCCTGCAGGGCTTCGCCAAGCACCGCGGGAGAGGAGGAGTACTTGTGAGAGGGGGAGGGCTGCGCCAGAACTTCGTCTATAGCTCCCATGCGCCTCCCCACTATATATAGGGGTGGAGGGGCTGGTTTCTTGCCCTCCAAGTCCATTGGGGCGTTGGCCAAGGTGGGAGGAAAGAAATCTCATTATTTCCTTCCCCACCGATTGTTATCCCCCCTTTTTAGGGATCTTGATCTTATCCCTTCGGGATATGATCTTATTCCTTCTAAGGGGGGATCTTGGTGTGCCTTGACCAGGGGTGTGGGGCCTTGCCCCCACTACCCACGTCCATGTGGGTCCCCCCATGCAGGTGGGCCCCACTCCGGAACCTTCTAGAACCTTCCCGGTACAATACCGAAAAATCCCGAACATTTTCCGGTGGCCAAAATAGGACTTCCCATATATAAATCTTTACCTCCGGACCATTCCGGAACTCCTCGTGACGTCCGGGATCTCATCCGGGACTCCGAACAACATTCGGTAACCACATACAAACTTCCTTTATAACCCTAGCGTCATCGAACCTTAAGTGTGTAGACCCTACGGGTTCGGGAGACATGTAGACATGACCGAGACGTTCTCCGGTCAATAACCAACAGCGGGATCTGGATACCCATGATGGCTCCCACATGTTCCACGATGATCTCATCGGATGAACCACGATGTCAAGGACTTAATCAATCCCGTATTCAATTCCCTTTGTCTATCGGTATGTTACTTGCCCGAGATTCGATCGTCGGTATCCAATACCTTGTTCAATCTCGTTACCGGCAAGTCACTTTACTCGTTCCGTAACACATCATCCCGTGATCAACTCCTTGGTCACATTGCGCATATGATGATGTCCTACCGAGTGGGCCCAGAGATACCTCTCCGTTTACACGGAGTGACAAATCCCAGTCTCGATCCGCATAAAACAATAGATACTTTCGGAGATACCTGTAGTGCACCTTTATAGTCACCCAGTTACGTTGTGACGTTTGATACACCCAAAGCACTCCTACGGTATCCAGGAGTTACACGCTCTCATGGTCGAAGGAAGAGATACTTGACATTGGCAAAGCTCTAGCAAATGAACTACACGATCTTTTGTGCTAGTCTTAGGATTGGGTCTTGTCCATCACATCATTCTCCTAATGATGTGATCCCGTTATCAACGACATCCAATGTCCATAGCCAGGAAACCATGACTATCTGTTGATCACAACGAGCTAGTCAACTAGAGGCTAACTAGGGACATATTGTGGTCTATGTATTCACACGTGTATTACGATTTCCGGATAATACAGTTATAGCATGAATAAAAGACAATTATCATGAACAAGGAAATATAATAATAATACTTTTATTATTGCCTCTAGGGCATATTTCCAACAGTTTTAGTCATCTTTCCCATGAGGCATGGTTTGCATGCACCAAGTGATTCATAATCAAGTGATTCCAAAATCCCATCAGCATGGAGTTTCTTCATGCGCTTTACACCAATATGACCTAAACGGTAGTGCCACAAATAAGTTGCACTATCATTATCAACTTTGCATCTTTTGGCTTCAATATTGTGAACATGGGTGTCACCACAATCGAGATTCAACAAAAATAGACCACTCAACAAGGGTGCATAACCATAAAAGATATTACTCATATAGATAGAACAACCATTATTCTATGATTTAAATGAATAACCGTCTCGCATCAAACAAGATCCAGATATAATGTTCATGCTCAACGCTGGCACCGAATAACAATTATTCAGGTCTAAAACTAATCCTGAAGGTAGATGTAGAGGTAGCGTGCCGCGGTGATCGCATCGACCTTGGAACCATTTCCAACACGCATCATCACCTCGTCCTTAGCCAATCTTTGTTTAATCCGTAGCCCCTATTTAGAGTTGCAAATATGAGCAAGAAAACCAGTATTGTCGTGGTGGGTGCACGACAGATGCCATGAAATTGCTAAAGAGAGGAGGAGGCTCGAGGGCACTGGTGGGCTCCAGAGGCGAGGTTGGCATGAGCAAGCGCGGGACAGAAGACATACCCATGTTTGGGGCTCTCCAGAGAGATAATACCCTTAGTCCTGCCAAGTGTAGTTGTTGTGTGATAGTACAGAGTTGCTCCTGGAGCTGTATGAAGGAAGGCTGGCCAAGGCTTAGGCTGCTCCCTCTCCCCGTGGACTCTACCGATCAAGTGGCTAGGTTACTGTGTGCTTACTTGTGTGCGTGAGAGCTTCTGGGGGTTTTATAGGCCAACCCCCTAGGGGTACAATGGTAATGTTACAAGGTCATAGGGCCGGGTCGTCAGCGTCTGGGGACCCAGAGCTGGGACCCGCTGGATGCCTGTGGTTCGCCGGGTTCCCCTAGGCGCGGGCCCCACATGCCTAGGGGCACTATTCGCAGTCTTCTCGATTGCTAGGAGTGGCCGAGTTGAGTCGGGTACAGTGGTGCTCGGTCAGGTCACCGCTTGCAGGCATCATTGCTGATGCCGGGGGCACTATTGCCACGCCAGCCCTGGTCAGCGGGTAACTGAGGGGCACTGTTGCCTCGTTCCAGCTGACTAGACGTATGGGCGGGGCACTGTTGCCTCAGTCATTTGGTAGATGGAGACTCGTCCCATCGTACGTCCTGGATGGGACGGGAGCTCACCCATGGCTGGGTTGAGGAACACGCCAAGGGTGGAGCTGGCTTGTTAGAGAAGTCTTGGTGTGTCGGTTTCGTCTGCCTTGAGCTTGTTGTCGGGGCCGAGTCGAGGAACCGGGCCGGGTCAAAGAGTTCGGCCGAGTCGAGGGGCTTAGCCGGGTTGAGTGACCCGGCCAAGTGCGAGCCGGCTTGAGGGGCGATGCTGGCCCCATAATTTTTGAAAAGGATCCGGGTTCCGTTGCCTGCCCGGGGTTCATGCCCCCGACAGTAGTCCCCAAAGCTGTGAAGGTCCACCGTCTTTGGATGGGAGGGCCTTCGCAGTTTCCCCCCCTTGAGGAGGCGAATCCTATGATCGTCGGGTCCGACAACACCCACTGTGTGTCGGTTTTCGGAAACTGGATCGCGGCATCCCGGTAGTGGCGGGAAATCGAAGGGTCCGTCGAATCTTGGGGCAATCCCTCGGGCTTCACACGGGTGCTACGTGGCGCCTGGAAGTCGGAGGGGCCTGACAGGCCACGCGCATGATGGGACTGGGCGACACGCTAGGGCCCGCCACCGTGCGTCCTTGGCCTACGCGTGCGGATTTATTGCGGCGTCCACAAGTCGGTTGCTCTTCCCCATGCAGTTGTTGCATGTGTATGTGCGCACTTATTGCGGGGAAGTGGGAAAGGCGAGCGCAAACGATCCGACTCCCCCACGTTCTAAATGGGGCTTATAAATTGGGGTGAGGGGGAGCAGCGGACATCATTCTCGCTCTTGCCCTCCTGCCTCTTTGTCTTCCCTCGGCTCCTTGCAACCGCCGTGCTGCTACGCCCGCTGCTTCAAGTAGAGCTCTGTTGCCGCTTGTCTTCCTTTTCTCTTCCATTCACCATCGATGGCTCTGCCATCGGGCTCCTGGATGGGCTTGACCATCACCGCCGACGACATTGTCTATCTCCGCACACCCGGTGCCTGCCGGGGAAGACGGAGGTCGCGGTGCGCCTACCGCAGGGCGAGCAGAGGCTGCTGGCCGTGGGCTTGGAGCGCGTCGTCTTCTTCCCACATCTCAAGCGCAAGTTCGGTCTTCCAGCGAGCGCCTTCTTCCGCAACTTCCTGGAGTTCTTCGGGCTCCAACCCCATCATCTTGGCGTCTGTGCCATCATACAACTTTCTAGATTCGTCACCCTCTGCGAGTGATATCTGGGGGTCGAGCCTTCAATCGACCTCTGGGCGCGCTTCTTCTCCTTGAAGCAGCAGGGGCTGACGGCCGGGGAGTTCTCCAACTGCGGGGCCGCCGTCATCACGAAGCGGGCGGGTGCTGACTTCCCCAAGATAGCGCTGGAGGATTCTACCAAGAAATGGCAGAACTCTTTCTTCTACATCCGCAATCTTGGCGCAGACCGCATCAACCTGCCAGCCTTCGTCGACGCACCGCCGCGGGCGAAGATGAACTGGGGCTACAGCCCCAGGCACCCGTCGCAGGAGATACTCAACCTCTACGAGCGGGTGTCGGTGATGAAGGCGCGGGACGGGCTCAGCGGCACCGATCTCATCGCTGCCTTCATAATGCGCCGGGTTCTGCTGCTATAGTGGCGCAGCTGCTTCATCGGCCAGATGGCCGGCCTTCAGGACCCCAACCGCCTGGTGGCCACGTGCTTGGGGGCGGACCAGGTTGCGCACCGGGTCAACGACATCTCCAAGCCACGATGAGGGACGACTGGCAGTTCGGCAAGCCGCCGTACAGCCACTCGAATCCGGCGCACATGGTGAGTCTCTGGTCTTCGTATTTTGCTGCTGCGCATCTTCTTATCCGTCCTGAGGCGACGCTGGAGGTGCTTCTGATTTCCATCCAGCTCGCTTATGCCTGGGCACCGTCGCAGGTGGTGCGGGCCGTGTCGGAGGAGCCCACGGGCCACGCCGGAGGGGAGGAGGCAGAGGCCAACGTCGGCGTAGAGCGCCATGCAGGTAACTCTTGCTTTCTTCATGCTTCTTGAGTTTCCAGGCATGACACAGCACGGGAAGTGCTGATGTGGCCATTGGTGCAGCAGCACCGAGCGGAGGAGGAGGCGGCGTCGGGTCGTTGCGAGGGATGCCGGCGGCGAGCCGGCCGCATTGGAAGGACAACATCGCGCAGTGGCCTCTAGCTGCGAAGCGCGCGGCGGACCCGCCGGGGGTGCGAGACCGGCCGCCAAGAGGAGGCGTGGTTCTGTGCAGGAGAGGCCGGCGAGACCCTCCGTACTGGTGCTACTGGGTAAGTTTTCCTTTTACTTCCGTTCGAGTGGCCTAGCGGCCCTGCTCGTCGCTTATTTAGTCTTGATCTTCAGGTCGCCATTCTCGCTGGCGAAGGCGGCGGCGGAAGCCGCAGTCGCTGAGGGTGCCGCGTTCCGGAGGAGCCTGTCCGCCGCCGTTGACCGAGACGAGGAGGAGCCGGCGGACCCGGACCTTGGCGTGGACCCGGCTGATGCCGAGGGCTTGGCCTTGCGGGACCGGAACCGGGCCAAGGCAGAGCTGGAGGCGGCATCAGTCCAGGCCTAGACCAACGCCGCCACGACGTGGGCACGAGCCGGCGAGGACCCGGCTGGGCCGGAGATGCCGGAGGGGACAGTGGTGGCAGCGACGGTCTTCGAGCCGTCGTCGGTGTGGGAGCGCGGCCAAGGAGGCCGTGCGGAGGTGGTGGACCTCGACCGGGAGGTCGTGGTCATTGGGGACGACACCCCGCCGTGGACCGCTGATGACCCACAAGTGTAGGGGATCTATCATAGTCCGTTCGATAAGTAAGAGTGATGAACCCAACGAGGAGCAGGAGGAAATGACAAGCGGTTTTCAGTAAGGTATTCTCTGCAAGCACTGAAATTGTAGGTAACAGATAGTTTTGTGATAGGATAATTTGTGACGGGTAACAAGCAATGAAAGTAAATAAGGTGCAACAAGGTGGCCCAATCCTTTTTGTAGCAAAGGACAAGCCTGGACAAGTTCTTATATGAGAAAAGCGCTCCCGAGGACACATGAGAATTATCGTCAAGCTAGTTTTCATCACGTTCATATGATTCGCGTTTGTTACTTTGATAATTTGATATGTGGGTGGACCGGTGCTTGGGTACTGTCGTTTCTTGGACAAGCATCCCACTTATGATTAACTTCGATTGCAAGCATCCGCAACTACAAAAGAAGTATTAAGGTAAACCTAACCATAGCATGAAACATGTGGATCCAAGTCAGCCCCTTACGAAGCAACATATAAACTAGGGTTTAAGCTTCTGTCACTCTAGCAACCCATCATATACTTATTACTTCCCAATGCCTTCCTCTAGTCCCAAACAATGGTGAAGTGTCATGCAGTAGACGTTCACATAACACCACTAGAGGATAGACAACATACATCTTATCAAAAATATCGAACGAATACCAAATTCACATGACTACTTATAGCAAGACTTCTCCCATGTCCTCAGGAACAAACGTACTATACTCACAAATCATATTCATGTTCATAATCAAAGGGGTATTGATATGCATTAAGGATCTGAACATATGATCTTCCACCAAATAAACCAACTAGCATCAACTACAAGGAGTAATCAACACTACTAGCAACCCATAGGTAACAATCTGAGGTTTTGATACAAAGATTGGATACAAGAGATGAACTAGGGTTTGGGAGGAGATGGTGTTGGTGAAGATGTTGATGAAGATTGACCCCCTCCCGATGAGAGGATCGTTGGTGATTATTTTCCCCTCCCGGAGGGAAGTTTCCCAAGCAGAGCAGCTCCACCGGAGCCCTAGATTGGTTCCGCCTCGTGGCGGCGGAGTTTCTTCCCGTAAGCTTGCTTATGATTATTTCCAGGGTAAGAGACCTCATATAGAAGAAGATGGACACCGGAGGCCTGTAAGGGGGCCCACGAGGCAGGGGGCGCGCCCCCCACCCTCGTGACCAGGGTGTGGGACCCCTGACGCTGATTCCTTCGCCAATATTTTTTATTAAATCCAAAAATGACTTTTGGGGAGTTTCAGGACTTTTGGAGCTGTGCAGAATAGGTCTCTAATATTTGCTCCTTTTCCAGCCCAGAATTCTAGCTGCCGGCATTCTCCCTCTTTATGTAAACCTTGTAAAATAAGAGAGACACTACAAAAAAAATACACTTCCGTGATGATACGTGTTTGTCACAGTAGGTCGCGTTTTTTGTCATGCATGTACATCCATGACAAATTTATGACAAAATCTAGATAGACATACCTATGCTGTCGTAGAAGTGTTCCATGACATTACCAAAATTATCATCATGGAAGTGTCCACTTCCATGACGATAAATCGCGCGTCACAGAAGTGCTTTCGTCAAGGGTGACCAACACGTGGCATCCACCATAACGGAATGCCGTTAAGCTATCGGGTCGGGTTTTGGATCCGATAACCCGTTAACAGCCCCGACCAATTGGGATTTTCCACGTGTAAAATCATCTTTGGCTGGAGGAAACACGTGTCGGCTCACCGCTGGGACAGATATCATCCGCTCATTGGACCGAGGGCGCCTATGATACGGCGACATGTGGCACGGCCCAACAGAGGCCCATTCCTGTGAAAAGGCCGGCCCGTTTGACTTGGTCAAAAGGTGGCGGGCCGGCCCACGGAAAGCCTGTTAACGGCCTATATGCATATAGCCCATTTACAACCCGCTAACATAGGGCCCGTTACGCCCTATCCGAATTAGGCCCAGTAGCGTCATCTGGTCCGTCCAATATGATTCCAGCCCATTTTAACTTTCGGCCCATGTGTGGCCCATGAATTCTTTCGGCCCATATGAGGCCCTTTGTAACTCTTGGCCCATTAACGGCCCGTGGTGAAACTGGTCCGTAATGAACAGTGTATCACGTTATACCCATTAACAGCCCGTTATTCATTGGGCCGTTTCCAGCGCTAGTTGTCTTTCGTCCTTCTCAGGGCCCATTGATTCTTGGGCTCATTTGCAGCATTCGGTACATACGGCCCGTTACTGTCATTTTCTTCTTGTGGGCCAAATTCAGCGCGTCGTTACAGTCAGCCCGTTTGCGGACCATTAATATGTTGGGCCGTTTTCATGCCAAAAAAAACCAGTTGGGCTATTTTCATAGAGTTATCAAATACGGCCTATTAACGGCCCGTTATGGTCCATGAATAGTACGACCCATGATTGGCGAAATTATGATATGCCTCGTAGAAGGCCCGTGGATCCTACGGCCCATATGAGGCCCATGGATAGTACAGCCCGTAGAAGGCCCATGGATCGTACGACCCGTAGAAGGCCCACGGATCATACGACCCGTAGAAGGCCCATGGACCCTGTGGCCTGCAGAAGGCCCATGGACCCTACGGCCCGTAGAAGGCCCATGGACCGTAAGGCCCGTATAGAAGGCCGATGGATCCTACGGTCGGAAGAAGGCCCATGGATCATACGGCCTGTAGGAGGCCCATGGTTACAACAGTCCGTGTGTTTCCATGATTATTTTGGCCTAGTTACCAAAAATAGGCTATTGTGTGACTACAAGCAAACAACAAAACAAGACAATAAGGAAATAAATAAGCAAGCAATTAATGCTAGCCTATTACCGCTATTACACATATTACATCCACTGGGCATCAAAGTTCGCCACCAGTGCAAATATAGGGAACAAAGCAGCACATTACATACACTGGCCGTCAAAATTGGCCACCAGTGCAAATAAACGCGGCAGCAAAACAAGAGCATAACTGAAACAACTTCAGAAGAGCTCAAGAAACGTTATCCTGGGTATCCACCATGCTGGCAATAAGCTTAGCAAGCTGATTAGCTTTGTCCTGTTTGGAGCTAAAAGCCTCCAACGCTTGCTATTGCACCAGAAAGTATGCATCTGAATGCTCTAGGGACTTCCGCAGTCCTTCCGCTTCTTGTCGCAGCACAGCTGATCGATGTGTTTCAGCTTGTAGTTGAGACTCAAGAAACCGAGCTGATCCAGACAGTGAGTTTGAATAGCTTGTGCAAGCAGTAGTGGCCAGTAACTCGGACACTAAACCAAGATAGGACTTTGGATACCAACAAGGATGTGTCACTATCCTGAACCTTATCTGCATTACTTCCTTTACCATTGCTTAATAAGGCACTCTTCCCTAATATTCTGTCAGCATTCTAAAAGAAGAAACAAGCAGACACATAACAAGTTTAGCATGTACTAGTATATGAAAATCATTTCGGTGAACCATTTCATTAGTAAGGTGGACAGGATTAAACTACCAAGTCTTCTATTAACAAGTACTAGTACATAATAAAAGCATCAAACAAACATATATCTATGTCCTATGGTCACTGCATTGTCTTGCCAAATCAAAATAGAGACATGGTTCAAATCATATCAGTTCAAGACAAAGCAGCAGTGAAATAATACAAAGCGTGGGAAACTACACGGCACAACAAGATTTCAGATGGGTACCACGGGTCTACATGTACAACAACACTATTGGCTTTGTTGTGATGCTAGTAATGTGCATGATATGAAAGTCAACTATATACACAATTGAAATTGAAATCAAAAGAGCTATTGATAAGAGCAAACCTGTTAAAGAAACATGCGTGAACATACCTGCTGTGCCATTGGAGTTTCGATTGGATCCTTCAATTTAAAATAAGTTTGTATGAGTAAATAAAGTGATACAAGAGCAAAGCAATCATAGTTAAAGAAGGCGCGCCTAAGCGAGCGCTTCAGCGCGCCTAGGCTCTAGGCGTTGGCAAAACGCATTGCGCATAACTATGCTTAATCTGTGCATAACTGCGCATAAGCATGCGCTTTGGTCAGTAAAGCGCAAGGCGGTGGCAAAACGCACAATTAACGCCTAGCGCTTTTTTGAACTATGATAGCAATGGAATCTTAAATTAGAACATTTGTTCTTCAGGTTTAGGCACTTGTTCTACATGAACAGAGTACAGTAAGACGCAAGAATATAATACTTAAAAATAGAAAATGAGCTCATAGACCTTACCACATTCTTGGTTCGGGACCAGTACAGAACAAGGCGTTCCCAGTCATCGTCCAGTAAATGTGTCTCAGGAGAACGTAAGGGAATTTTATGAGTTTCTTTGCCGGTGAAGTACGTTTTCTTCAGGTAATTCCGAGACTGCCACCAAGCATTCTTGGAGATAGCAGAGGTATTAGCACAGGTTACCTCATCCCGAGTTTCCAAATTTGTCCTTCTCTATAGAGAAAAATGGGAAAATTTGATGTATTATAACCATCATGGAGGTAGGATGTATGGGACGAAGCAAAGTAATTGCCATGAATAACATTACTTACAGATAACTCCTGCACAAACACCTGCAACTGGCATTTTCCTTCATCTTCAGTATAATATTTCCAAGATGGGAAGATACGCACATACGATTTAACAACATCAAGTGCGATAGATGCTGAACTACGACTAGCTGGTTGTCCTTCCTCCACAGGAATAGGCGTACTAACTGGTGGAGTTCGGGTTCGCCGTGATAGTACTGGCCCTTTGGGCACTGGAGCTGTCTTACTAACTGCTCTTGTTTGGGAGCTCTGTGGTGGAGATGGTGTTGTGTCAACAGGAACTGGGTTACTATCGGCTGGGGTTGGGGTTAGATTGGGTGAAGCTGGTTCTCTGTCCATTGCAGTAGGGGTACAATCTGCGAGAGTTTGGGTTATGTGTGGTAGGGCTGGTTCTTGTGCATGTACAACCGGGGTGCTATCTCCACCAAGAGGTAGCATTGTTTTATTTGAAGACCGTGTTTTTAGTCCGCTAGATACTAGCATCACCCGCTCCAATTCAAATGGCTGATAAACAGGAAACATAGTTGAATGTATAGACATTGTATGAGAGACAAATGCAATAGATAGTGTGGAAAAAAGAGGACATGAAATAGTTGACATGCATATTGTTTAACTAAAATGGATAGCATGACATAATTTCACATATATGATGTCTAGGTAAACTGGATAGCATAGCATAACATAATTCAAAGATATGATGAATAACTAAACATGATCGCATGACATAATTCACCTACATGTTATCTAAGTAATCAGGATCACATCATTTAATTCACATATGTGATTTATATGCTAAACAAAGGGAATTCGATATGATGCCTAAACTAAGAACATGGTGTTGAATATTGTGTATATGATGTCTAAATTATGCAATGCAAGACACTGTATGCATGATATGAGCAGTATAACCGTGCCAAGTTAGAGTATACACCTCAGTGGGGGAATAAGACTGGTCATCTATCTCTGAATCCATCTCTGAGGAGCTATCGGGACCCAACAAGAGCTTTGCTTCGACAGGTAGCACTGTCTGCTCTGAAGGCCTTGTTTTCACTCCAGCTTTTTCCATCTCCCACCCAAATGGCTGATTCACAGGAAGAGTAGTTTAATGTACAAACATTGTCGACAAATGGAAATGTAATGAAGAAAAGGATGGGCAAGATATCATTCAAATATATGATGCCTGGTTAAACAGGATGGCATTGCACATTTCACATATATTATGGCTGGCTAAAAGACATGAGACTGCATAATTCCCATATATGATGTAGAAACTAAACAGGTGGCATTACAGAACATGTCTAAACTAAGCAGATGACATATATGATGTCAAAAGTAGGCACTGCAAGGCAACATATGCATGATATGACTAACATCATCATGCCAAGGTAGAGCAAACATCTTGGGGGGTAAATAGGAGTGGTCAGCGGCGTATGAATCCGCCTCAGAATAGATATCTTCCTCTGGATTACAATCTGGAGAGGGGTGAGGAGGGTTTTCCATTGAACCCACCATGGAGCGATGTCTGCATGACATTGTATTGCCGCGCAAAACTCTTCTCTTTTTCTCTACATGTTCAACATGACTGTGTACAATATCTGACATGCATACGAAAAAATATGGTGAGATTATGTAAGGAGAGCATGCAGAAATTTAGAGTGATGGTAACAACCAATGGATGGATCCAAAAATAATGATAGGAGGCTGATGATTGCTTTAAATTAATAAAAAGACAAATGATGATTGCTTTACTATTTCATTCCCACCCAAGATGAACAACATAGGCATACCCTAGGTGAACCAGATATTAAACAGACATACTATTCATTGCTGCCTCGATATGTGCCCCACAACTAATTTAGAACTCAAGTTTGAACATTAATTTGGACCTGACTTGGGAGTCCAAGAGCTGAACAGGACGATAAAGTAGTAGGTAAGTTTAAGCAATGCATAACATAAGCAGAAACAAAAGAGTGCGACCTCTCTCGTGGACCCGTATACTCCTCAGGTTCATCTGCTGAGTTGATGATGCTGATGACGTTGTGGTGGGTGCCGGTGGCAGGGAAGAAGATCTGAGGCGGCAAAAGACGGTCAGGAGTCGTGATGTCTGGTTTGGTGGATGCTTCTGTCGATGGAGCAGCTCAGGTGAGGTGGACGACATTGCGGCAGGAGCAGGACAAACCACACAAAGTTCCCTTCGACACGTACCTGTAACTGAAGTAATTCTGTAAGGGCTCATTTGGCTTGCATGATTCTTAAAATGTAGGGATAGGAAAAACACTGGAATAGGATAGGAAAATGCACATGGTAAACAGAGCATTTGTAAACACAGGATTTCTGTCAACTTGGGTGTTTGGTTTACAGGAATTGGAAGAGCAGAGGAATGCAAAGAAACATGGCCAAAATAAAGTGAAACCATATGAAAGCGTGTACAGTTAGAATGTTATTCTGGCACTAATGCACTTGGTCTGGTTTTCATGCATAGGATTTTTAAAAGTAGGTCCAGGTGGATGTTTTGCTTCAATCCTTTCAACAAAATGCATGAATAATTGAATAGTAGAGTGCCATTGGAAAATTCCCTATTGCTATGTTTTTCCGTTGAACCAAAATAGCCCTAATGGATCGACGTGAATGTATAGTAATAAGTGATGCAACAAGTGTACAACCTCTTTGCCGTAGCCGTGTCGGCCTCAGCATCATTGGGTTGGTCGCTGAAGCAGTTGAGGCAGATGTGGCTGTCAGAGGTGTGGAGGAAGATCTGAGGAATCTGTTGTTGGAAATATGCCCTAGAGGCAATAATAAAAGGGTTATTATAATATTTCCTTGTTCATGATAATTGTTTTTTTATTCATGCTATAATTGTGTTTTCCGGAAATCATAATACATGTGTGAATACATAGACCACAATATGCCCCTAGTGAGCTTCTAGTTGACTAGCCCGTTGATCAACAGATAGTCATGGTTTCCTGACTATGGACATTGGATGTCATTGATAACGCGATCACATCATTAGGAGAATGATGTGATGGACAAGACCTAATCCTAAGCATAGCACAAGATTGTGTAGTTCGTTTGCTAAAGCTTTTCCAATGTCAAGTATCTTTTCCTTAGACCATGAGATCGTGTAACTCCCGGATACCGTAGGAGTGCTTTGGGTGTACCAAACGTCACAACGTAACTGGGTGACTATAAAGGTATCTCCGAAAGTGTCTGTTGGGTTGACACGGATCGAGACTGGGATTTGTCACTCCGTATGATGGAGAGGTATCTATGGGCCCACTCGGTAATGCATCATCATAATGAGCTCAAAGTGACCAAGTGTCTGGTCACAGGATCATGCATTGCGGTACGAGTAAAGTGACTTGCCGGTAACGAGATTGAACAAGGTATTGGGATACTGACGATCGAATCTCGGGCAAGTAACATACCGATTGACAAAAGGAAATTGTATACGGGGTTGCTTGAATCCTCGACATCGTGGTTCATCCGATGAGATCATCGAGGAGCATGTGGGAGCCAACATGGGTATCCAGATCCCGCTGTTGGTTATTGACCGGAGAGCCATCTCAGTCATGTCTACATGTCTCCCGAACCCGTAGGGTCTACACACTTAAGGTTCGGTGACACTAGGGTTGTACAGATATTAGTATGCAGCAAATCGAAAGTTGTTGGGGGACAAGGGTTGGGAACCCTAGGGGAGGGGGCGCCTCCACTTGCCTTGGGGGACAAGGCACCCCCCTTGGCCGCCCCCCTAGGAGCCCATCTCCTAGGGACGGTGCCCCCCCTGGGGACCCTATATATAGAGGGGGGGGGGAGGGCAGCCGCACCTTTTCACTTGGCGCCTCCCTTCCCCCTTGCTACACTTCTCCCTCTCGCAGACGCTTGGCGAAGCCCTGCCGAGATCCCTGCTGCATCCACCACCACGCCGTCGTGCTGCTGGATCTTCATCAACCTCTCCTTCCCCCTTGCTGGATCAAGAAGGAGGAGACGCCCCCTGACCATACGTGTGTTGAACGCGGAGGTGCCGTCCATTCGGCGCTAGGATCTCTGGTGATTTGGATCACGATAAGTACGACTCCCTCAACCCCGTTCTCTTGAACGCTTCCGCTCGATCTACAAGGGTATGTAGATGCACTCCTCTCTCTTGTTGCTAGATGAACTCATAGATTGATCTTGGTGAAACCGTAGGAAATTTTTTATTTTCTGCAACGTTCCCCAACAGTGGCATCACGAGCTAGGTCTATGCGTAGTTCTCTTTGCACGAGTAGAACACAAATCTGTTGTGGGAGTAGATGTTGTCAACTTTCTTGCCACTACTAGTCCTATTTTGCTTCGGCGGTATTGTGGGATGAAGCGGCCCGGACCGACCTTACACGTACGCTTACGTGAGACAGGTTCCACCGACTGACATGCACTAGTTGCATAAGGTGGCTAGCGGGTGTCTGTCTCTCCCACTTTAGTTGGAGTGGATTCGATGAAAAGGGTCCTTATGAAGGGTAAATAGAAGCTGAAAAATCACGTTGTGGCTTTTTCCTATGTAAGAAAACGTTCTTGCTAGAACCCTATTGCAGCCACGTAAAAGATGCAACAACAATTAGAGGATGTCTAACTTGTTTTTGCAGCAATTGCTATTGTGATGTGATATGGCACACAGTTGTGATGAATGATGAATGATATATTGTGATGTATGAGATCATGTTCTTGTAATAGGAATCATGACTTGCATGTCAATGAGTATGACAACCGACAGCAGCCATAGGAGTTGTCTTAATTATTGTATGACCTGCGTGTCAATGATTTTACTCCATGTAATTACTTTACTTTATTGCTAAACCGTTAGCCATAGTAGTAGAAGTAATAGTTGGCGAGCAACTTCATGGAGACACGATGATGGAGATCATGATGATGGAGATCATGATGTCATGCCGGTGACGAAGATGATCATGGAGCCCCGAAGATGGAGATCAAAGGAGCTATATGATATTGGCCATATCATGTCACTACTATTTGATTGCATGTGATGTTTATCATGTTTTTGCATCTTGTTTACTTAGAACGACGGTAGTAAATAAGATGACCCCTCATAATAATTTCAAGAAAGTGTTCCCCCTAACTGTGCACCGTTGCGACAGTTCGTTGTTTCGAAGCACCACGTGATGATCGGGTGTGATAGATTCTAATGCTCACATACAACGGGTGTAAGACAGATTTACACATGCAAAACACTTAGGTTAACTTGACGAGCCTAGCATATACGGACATGGCCTCGGAACACAGAGACCGAAAGGTCGAACATGAGTCGTATGGAATATACGATCAACATGGAGATGTTCACCGATGATGACTAGTCCGTCTCACGTGATGATCGGACACGGCCTAGTCGACTCGGATCATGTAACACTTAGATGACTAGAGGGATGTCTAATCTGAGTGGGAGTTCATTAAATAATTTGATTAGATGAACTTAATTATCATGAACTTAGTCTAAAATCTTTGCAAAAATTTCTTGTAGATCAAATGACCAACGCTCATGTCAACATGAACTTCAACGCGTTCCTAGAGAAAACCAAGCTGGAAGATGATGGTAGCAACTATACGGACTGGGTCCAGAACCTGAGGATCATCCTCATAGCTGCCAAGAAGGCATATGTCCTAGAAGGACCGCTAGGTGAAGCACCCATCCCAGAGAACCAAGACGTTATGAACGCTTGGCAGTCACGTGTTGATAATTACTCCCTCATTCAGTGCGACATGCTTTACAGCTTAGAACCGGGGCTCCAAAAGTGTTTTGAGCAACACGGAGCATATGAGGTCTTCGAGGAGCTGAAAATGGTTTTCCAAGCTCATGCCCGGGCGAGAGATATGAAGTCTCCGACAAGTTCTATAGTTGTAAGATGGAGGAAAATAGTTCTGTCAGTGAGCACATACTCAAAATGTCTGGGTTGCACAACCGCCTGTCCCAGCTGGACATTAACCTCCCGGACGAGGCGTTCATTGACAAAATCTTTCAGTCGCTCCCATCGAGCTACAAGAGCTTTGTGATGAACTACAATATGCAGGGGATGGTGAAAACTATTCCTGAAGTATTTTCAATGCTGAAGTCAGCAGAGGTAGAAATCAAAAAGGAACATCAAGTTTTGATGGTCAATAAAACCACTAAGTTCAAGAAAGGCAAGGGTAAGAAGAACTTCAAGAAGGACGGCAAGGATGTTGCCGCGCCCGGTAAGCCAGTTGCCGGGAAGAAGTCAAAGAATGGACCCAAGCCCGAGACTGAGTGCTTTTATTGCAAAGGGAAGGGTCACTGGAAGCGGAACTGCCCCAAATACTTAGCGGACAAGAAGGCCGGCAACACTAATGGTATATGTGATATACATGTAATTGATGTGTACCTTACCAGTGCTCGTAGTAGCTCCTGGGTATTTGATACCGGTACCGTTGCTCATATTTGTAACTCAAAGCAGGAGCTGCGGAATAAGCGGAGACTGGCGAAGGACGAGGTGACGATGCGCGTCGGGAATGGTTCCAAGGTCGTTGTGATCGCCGTCGGCATGCTACCTTTACATTTACCTACGGGATTAGTTTTAAACCTCAATAATTTTTATTTAGTGCCAAGTTTGAGCATGAACATTGTATCTGGATCTCGTTTAATATGAGATGGTTACTCATTTAAATTCGAGAATAATGGTTGTTCTATTTATATGAGAGATATGTTTTATGGTCATGCCCCGATGGTCAATGGTTTATTCTTAATGAATCTCAAACGTGATGTTACACATATTCATAGTGTGAATACCAAAAGTTGTAAAGTTGATAACGATAGTCCCACATAGTTGTGGCACTGCCGTATTGGTCACATTGGTTTTAAGCGCATGAAGAAGCTCCATGCTGATGGACTTTTAGAGTCTCTCGATTATGAATCATTTGACACATGCAAGCCATGCCTCATGGGCAAAATGACCAAGACTCCGTTCTCCGGAACAATGGAGCGAGCAACCAACTTATTGGAAATCAGACATACTGATGTGTGCGGTCCAATGAGTGTTGAGGCTCGCGGAGGATATCGTTATGTTCTCACTCTCACTGATGACTTGAGTAGATATGGGTATGTCTACTTGATGAGACACAAGTCTGAGACCTTTGAAAAGTTCAAGGAATTTCAGAATGAAGTAGAGAATCAACGTGACCGAAAAATAAAGTTCTTACGATCAGATCGTGGAGGAGAATATTTAAGTCATGAATTTGGTACGCACTTAAGGAAATGTGGATTCGTTTCACAACTCATGTCGCCTGGAACACCTCAGCTTAACGGTGTGTTCGAACGTCGTAATCGCACTCTATTGGATATGGTGTGATCTATGATGTCTGTTACCGATTTACCGCTATCATTTTGGGGATACGCTCTTGAGACAACTACATTCACTTTAAATAGGGCTCCGTCTAAATCCGTTGAGACGACACCGTATGAATTATGGTTTGGGAAGAAACCTAAGCTGTCGTTTCTAAAAGTTTGGGGATGCGATTCTTATGTCAAGAAACTTCAACCTGAAAAGCTCGAACCCAAGTCGGAAAAATGCGTCTTCATAGGATACCCTAAGGAAACCATTGGGTATACCTTCTACCTTATATCTGAAGGCAAGATATTTGTTGCCAAGAACGGATCCTTTCTGGAAAAAGAGTTTCTCTCGAAAGGAGTAAGTGGGAGGAAAGTAGAACTTGATGAAGTACTACCTCTTGAACCAGAAAGTAGTGCAGCTCAGGAAAATGTTCCTGTGGTGCCTACACCGACTGGAGAGGAAATTAATGATGATGATCAAGGTACTTCGTATCAAGTTGCTACTAAACTTCATAGGTCCACAAGGACACGTTCCACGCCAGAGTGGTATGGCAACCCTGTCCAGGAAATCATGTTGTTAGACAACGGTGAACCTTCGAACTATGAAGAAGCGATGACGGTCCCAGATTCCAACAAATGGCTTGAAGCCATGCAATCCGAGATAGAATCCATGTATGAAAACAAAGTATGGACTTTGACAGACTTGCCCGATGATCGGCGAGCGATAGAAAATAAATGGATCTTTAAGAAGAAGACGGACGCGGATGGTAATGTTACCATCTATAAAGCTCGACTTGCCGCTAAGTGTTAGCGACAAGTTCAAGGGGTTGACTATGATGAGACTTTCTCTCCCGTAGCGAAGCTGAAGTCCGTCTGAATCATGTTAGCAATTGCTGCATACTATGATTATGAGATATGGCAGATGGACGTCAAAACGACATTCCTTAACATCTATCTTAAGAAAGAACTGTATATGATGCTGCCGGAAGGTTTTGTTGACCCTAAGAATGCTAACAAGGTATGCAAGCTCCAGCGATCCATTTATGGACTGGTGCAAGCATCTTGGAGTTGGAACATCTGCTTTGATGAGATGATCAAAGCGTTTGGGTTTATGTAGACTTATGGAGAAGCATGCGTTTACAAGAAAGTGAGTGGGAGCTCTGTAGCATTTCTCATATTATATGTAGATGACATAGTTCTGATGGGAAATGATATAGAACTTTTGGATAGCATAAAGGCCTACTTGAATAAGTGTTTTTCAATGAAGGATCTTGGAGAAGCTGCTTACATATTAGGCATCAAGATCTATAGGGATAGATCGAGACGCCTCATAGGTCTTTCACAAAGCACATACCTTGATAAGATATTGAAGAAGTTCAATATGGATCAGTCCAAGAAAGGGTTCTTGCCTGTATTGCAAGGTGTGAGATTGAGCTCGGCTCAATGCCCGACCACGACAGAAGATAAAGAAGAGATGAGTGTCATCCCCTATGCCTCAGCCATAGGATCTATTATGTATGCCATGCTGTGTACCAGACCTGATGTAAACCTTGCCGTAAGTTTGGTAGAAAGGTACCAAAGTAATCCCGGCAAGGAACACTGGACAGCGGTCAAGAATATCCTGAAGTACCTGAAAAGGACAAAGGACATGTTTCTCATTTATGGAGGTGACGAAGAGCTCGTCGTAAAGGGTTACGTTGATGCTAGCTTCGACACAGATCAGGATGACTCTAAGTCACAAACCGGATACGTGTATATGTTGAATCGTGGAGCAGTAAGCTGGTGCAGTTGCAAGCAGAGCGTCGTGGCGGGATCTACATGTGAAGCGGAGTACATGGCAGCCTCGAAGGCAGCGCATGAAGCAATATGGATGAAGGAGTTCATCACCGACCTAGGAGTCATACCCAATGCGTCGGGGCCGAACACTCTCTTCTGTGACAACACTGGAGCTATTGCCCTTGCCAAGGAGCCCAGGTTTCACAAGAAGACCAGGCACATCAAGCATCGTTTCAACTCCATCCGTGAAAACATTCAAGATGGAGACATAGATATTTGCAAAGTACATATGGATCTGAATGTCGTAGATCCGTTGACTAAACCTCTTCCGCGAGAAAAACATGATCAACACCAGAACTCTATGGGTGTTCGATTCATCACAATGTAATTAGATTATTGACTCTAGTGCAAGTGGGAGACTATTGGAAATATGCTCTAGAGGCAATAATAAAAGGGTTATTATTATATTTCCTTGTTCAAGATAATTGTCTTTTATTCATGCTATGATTGTGTTATCCGGAAATCGTAATACATGTGTGAATACATAGACCACAATATGTCCCTAGTGAGCCTCTAGTTGACTAGCCCGTTGATCAACAGATAGTCATGGTTTCCTGACTATGGACATTGGATGTCATTGATAACGCGATCACATCATTAGGAGAATGATGTGATGGACAAGACCTAATCCTAAGCATAGCACAAGATCGTGTAGTTCGTTTGCTAAAGCTTTTCTAATGTCAAGTATCTTTTCCTTAGACCATGAGATCGTGTAACTCCCGGATACCGTAGGAGTGCTTTGGGTGTACGAAACGTCACAACGTAACTGGGTGACTATAAAGGTATACTACGGGTATCTCCAAAAGTGTCTGTTGGGTTGACACGGATCGAGACTAGGATTTGTCACTCCGTATGACGGAGAGGTATCTCTGGGCCCACTCGGTAATGCATCATCATAATGAGCTCAAAGTGACCAAGTTTCTGGTCACGGGATCATGCATTGCGGTACGAGTAAAGTGACTTGCCAGTAACGAGATTGAACGAGGTATTGGGATACCGACGATCGATTCTCGGGCAAGCAACAAACCGATTGACAAAGGGAAATTGTATACGGGGTTGCTTGAATCCTCGACATCATGGTTCATCCGATGAGATCATCGAGGAGCATGTGGGAGCCAACATGGGTATCCAGATCCCGCTGTTGGTTATTGAACGGAGAGCCGTCTCGGTCATGTCTACATGTCTCCCGAACCCGTAGGGTCTACACACTTAAGGTTCGGTGACGCTAGGGTTCTAGAGATATTAGTATGCAGCAAACTGAATGTTGTTCGGAGTCCTGGATGAGATCCCGGACATCACGAGGAGTTCCAGAATGGTCCGGAGGTAAAGAATTATATATGGGAAGTCGAGTTTCGGCCATCGGGAAAGTTTCGGGGGTCACCGGTATTGTACCGGGACCACCGGAAGGGTCCCGGGGGTCCACCCGGTGGGGCCACCTATCCCAGAGGGCCCCATGTGCTGAAGTGGGTGGGGAACCAGCCCTTGGTGGGCTGGTGCACCCCCCTTGCCCCCCTGCACCTAGGGTTGGGAATCCTAGGGGAGGGGGCGCCTCCACTTGCCTTGGGGGGCAAGGCACCCCCCTTGGCCGCCCCCTGGGAGATCCCATCTCCTAGGGCCGGCGCCCCCCTGGGGACCCTATATATAGAGGGGGAGGGAGGGCAGCCGCACCTTTGCACTTGGCGCCTCCCTTCCCCCTTGCTACACTTCTCCCTCTCGCAGACGCTTGGCGAAGCCCTGCCGGGATCCCTGCTGCATCCACCACCACGCCGTCGTGCTGCTGGATCTTCATCAACCTCTCCTTCCCCCTTAATGGATCAAGAAGGAGGAGACGTCTCCCTGACCGTACGTGTGTTGAACGCGGAGGTGCCGTCCGTTTGGCGCTAGGATCTCCGGTGATTTAGATCACGACGAGTACGACTCCCTCAACCCCGTTCTCTTGAACGCTTCCGCTCGATCTACAAGGGTATGTAGATGCACTCCTCTCTCTCGTTGCTAGATGAACTCATAGATTGATCTTGGTGAAACCGTAGGAATTTTTTTATTTTCTGCAACGTTCCCCAACATCTGTAGACGGCGTCCAGGGCACTACTCTGTTGTGATGGATCGTTCTGTCGTTGGAGCAGCTCCGGTGAGCCGTAAGACGTCAAGGCTGAAGCGGCACAAGACAGACATCGTCAATCTCAAGTGGGATTCTAATAGCATCTCCAGTAGATGATGTAAAATGGATGTAAAATTAACATCACCAAAAACCACCTCACTACAGCAGATGAGGTAAAAACTGTTGACTCTGGACTTAACTGTCGAAACTAAAATTTACTGTGGAATCTGAATGCTACTGTCGAAACTGAACGCAATGGTAGCAGAGAGGCACTTGACATGTAGTTTAGGCAGGGCCTGCAGTTCATCTTCAACCTGCACCCCCCTGATAACCCACAAGTATAGGGGATCGCAACAGTTTTCGAGGGTAGAGTATTCAACCCAAATTTATTGATTCGACACAAGGGGTGCCAAAAAATATTCTCAAGTATTAGCAGCTGAGTTGTCAATTCAACCACACCTGGAAACTTAATATCTGCAGCAAAGTGTTTAGTAGCAAAGTAATATGATAGTGGTAGTAACGGTAACAGAAGTAAAAACAGCAAAAGTAATATTTTTGGTATTTTGTAGTGATTGTAATAGTAGCAACGGAAAAGTAAATAAGCGAGAACTAGTATATGGAAAACTCGTAGGCACCGGATCAGTGATGGATAATTATACCAGATGTGGTTCGTCATGTAACAGTTATAACATAGGGTGACACAGAACTAGTTCCAGTTCATCAATGTAATTTAGGCATGTATTCCGAATATAGTCATACGTGCTTATGGAAAAGAACTTGCATGACATCTTTTGTCCTCCCCTCCCGTGGCAGCGGGGTCCTATTGGAAACTAAGGGATGTTAAGGCCTCCTTTTATTAGAGAATCGGAACAAAGCATTAGCACAAAGTGAATACATGAACTCCTCAAACTATGGTCATCACCGGGAGTGGGTCCGATTACTGTCACTTCGGGGTTGCCGGATCATAACACATAGTAGGTGACTATAGACTTGCAAGATAGGATCAAGAACTCACATATATTCATGAGAACATAATAGGTTCAGATCTGAAATCATGGCACTCGGGCCCTCGTGACAAGTATTAAGCATAGCAAAGTCATAACAAAATCAATCTCAGGACATAGTGGATACTAGGGATCAAACCCTAACAAAACTAACTCGATTACATGATAAGTCTCATCCAACCCATCACCGTGCAGCAAGCCTATGATGGAATTACTCACACACGGCAGTGAGCATCATGAAATTGGTGATGGAGGATGGTTGATGATGACGACAGCGACGAATCCCCCTCTCCGGAGCCCCGAACGGACTCCAGATCAGCCCTCCCGAGAGAGATTAGGGCTTGGCAGCGGCTCTGTATCGTAAAACGCGATGATTTTTCTCTCTGATTTTTTCTCCTCGAAAGCCAATATATGGAGTTGGAGTTGGCGTTGGAGGGACACCAAGGGGCCCACGAGGTAGGGGGCGTGCCCAGGGGGTGAGCCCCCCACCCTCGTGGACAGGGTGTGGGCCCCCTGGTCTTTGGCGAGGATTTTTTATTGTTTTTTCTAAGATGTTCCGTGGAGTTTTGGGTCATTCCGAGAACTTTTATTTTCTGCACATAAAACAACATCATGGTAATTCTGTTGAAAACATCGTCAGTCCGGGTTAGTTCCATTCAAATCATACAAGTTAGAGTCCAAAACAAGGGCAAAAGTGTTTGGAAAAGTAGATACGACGGAGACGTATCAACTCCCCCAACCTTAAACCCTTGCTTGTCCCCAAGCAATTCAGTTGACAAACTGAAAGAGAAAAAGAATTTTTTTTACAAACTCTGTTTGCTCTTGTTGTTGTAACATGAAAAACCAGCATTCAAGTTTCAGCTAATATTATGAACTAACCATACTAACAATAAGACAAAGGTCTCACAATTACTCATATCAATAGCATAATCAGCTAGCGAGCTATAATAACAAAACTCGAATGACAACATTTTCTCAAAATAATCATAACATGATATAACAAAATGGTATCTCACTAGCCCTTTCTGAGACCGCAAAACATAAATGCAGAGCACCTTTAAAGATCAAGGACTGACTAAACATTGTAATTCATGGTAAAAGAGATCCAATCAAGTCATACCCAATATAAATCAATTTTAATAAATGCAAATGACAGTGTGCTCTCCAGCGGGTGCTTTCTAATAAGAAGGATGATGACTCAACATAAAAGTAAATAGATAGGCCCTTCGCAGAGGGAAGCAGGGATTTGTAGAGGTGCCAGAGCTCGGTTTTAGAATAGAGATTGAATAACATTTTGAGCGGCATACTTTTGCTGTCAACGCAACAACTATGAGATGATGATATCTTCCATGCTAAACAAATTATAGGCGGTTCCCAAACAGAATGGTAAAGTTCATACCCCCCCTCCTCCACAGGCATCAATCCATGGCTTGGTCGAAACAACGAGTGCCTCCAACATTCAACGGGTCCCAAGGGGAGTTTTGTTTGCAATTATTTTGATTTATTTTGCATAAAGCATGGGACTGGGCATCCCGGTGACCAGCCATTTTCTCGTGAATGAGGAGCGGAGTCCACTCCTCTTGAGAATAACCGCTTAACATGGAAGATAAGGGAAGCCCTAGTTGAGACATGAGCTGCTCGAGCATACAAAACAGAATTTCATTTGAAGGTTTGGAGTTTGGCACATGCAAATTTACTTGGAACGACAGGTAAATACCGCATATAGGTAGGTATAGTGGACTCATATGGAACAACTTTGGGGTTTAAGGAGTTTGGATGCACAAGCAATATTCCCGCTTAGTACAGGTGAAGGCTAGCAAAAGACTGGGAAGCGACCAACTAGGAGAGCGACAACAGTCGTAAACATGCATTAAAATTAATTTACACCGAATACAAGCATGAGTAGGATATAATCTACCATGAACATAAATATCATGAAGGCTATGTCGATTTGATTCAACTACATGCGTGAACATGTGCCAAGTCTAGTCACTCAATTCATTTAAAGGAGGATACCATCCCATCATACCACATCATGATCATTCTAATAGCATGTTGGCACGCAAGGTAAACCATTATAACTCATAGCTAATCAAGCATGACACAAGCAACTATAATCTCTAAATGTCATTGCAAATATGTTTACAACATAATAGCTAACTCAGGAACGATGAATCATCATATTTAAAAAAACAAGAGAGGTCGAGTTCATACCAGCTTTCTCATCCCAATAAGTCCATCATATATCATCCTTATTGCCTTTCACTTGCACGACCGAACGATGTGAACAATAATAAGAGTGCACGTGCATTGGACTAAGCTGGAATCTGCAAGCATTCAATAAACAGGAGAAGACAAGTAATATGGGCACTAAGTTAAATAAACAATCATGCATATAAGAGCCACTTCAACAATTTAATCATGGTCTTCTCCTACTGACCCCCAAATAAAAGAAAAGAAAAGAAATAAAAACTATTTACACGGGAAAGCTCCCAACAAGCAAAAGAAGAACGGGAAATATTTTTGGGTTTTCCTTTTTAATTACTACAACAAAGAAATAAACTACTACTAATTTTTTTTGTTTTTCTTAAGGTTTATTAAACGCACAAGAAGAAAGCAGGAAAAAGAAATTAAACTAGCATGGATATTACAATGAAAGAGTATGGACACCGACATCTAGCAATGAGTGTGTGTGAACATGAATGTAATGTCGGTGGGAAATACGTACTCCCCCAAGCTTAGGCTTTTGGCCTAAGTTGGTCTATTGCCAGGGATGGCCTGGTGGATACCCGTAGGTGAAGCTGGGGTCGTACTGCGATGCAGCGGCTATCGCCTCCTGAGCTGCAGCGTAGCGTCGAGCTGCCTCCGCTCTTTTCTCATACTCATCTGCCTCCTCTTTGGTAATAATATATCTCCCTTTTGTCTGAGAATCAAAGAAGGCAGGAGTAGGAAGAGTAATATGGACTACATGTCGTTTGCTAAAGATTAGTCGATACTGAAGAGGTGGTTTGAGCAAGGAGATCGAAAATCATAGCAACGGGGGCTGGAACTCGTGGTAGAGTTGGTTTTTCGTGTTTGTGTGAGACAGAGGAAGAAGATGGGTGCAGGGATAAGTGGAGGAGGGCCACCATGGGCCCACAAGGTAGGGGGGCGCGCCCAGGGGGTAGGGCGCACCCTCCACCCTCGTGACCAGGTGGCAGCTCCCCCCGCGGTGATTTTTGCACAGTAAATTCTTAAATATTCCTTAAAAAATCATATTAATTTGGCATGGCATTCTGAATACTATTATTTTCGGGATATTTTTATATTGCACGAATAAGTCAGGAAACAGACAGAAAAATACTATTTTACTTTATTTCTACTAAATAACAGAAAATATAAAAAGGGTACAGTGGGCTGTGCTTCTAGTTTCATCCATCTCATGCTCATAAAAAAGAATCCACTAACAAGGTTGATCAAGTCTTGTTAACAAACTCATTCGATTAACATGGAACCGGAGAAATTTCGAATATCACTATGTTACCTCAACGGGGATATGGACATCCCCAATAATAAGTATATCATACTTTTTCTTGACAATAGGGAGAGGAAATTCAAAACCTCCAACTATAATCGATGGAATTTTTCCAATAGAGTTGATACTGTAAACCTGAGGTTGTTTCCTTGGAAAGTGTACCGTGTGCTCATTGCCATTAACATGAAAAGTGACATTGCCTTTGTTGCAATCAATAACAGCCCCTGCAGTACTAAGAAAAGGTCTTCCAAGAATAATAGACATACAATCATCCTTAGGAATATTGAGAATAACAAAGTCCGTTAAAATTGTAACGTTTGCAACCACAACAGGCACATCCTCACAAATACCAACAGGTATAGCAGTTGATTTATCAGCCATTTGCAAAGATATTTCAGTAGGTGTCAACTTATTCAAGTCAAGTCTACGATATAAAGAGAGAGGCATAACACTAACACCGGCTCCAAGATCACATAAAGCTGTTTTAACATAATTTCTCTTAATGGAGCATGGTATAGTAGGTACTCATGGATCTCCAAGTTTCTTTGGTATTCCACCCTTAAAAGTATAGTTAGCAAGCATGGTGGAAATTTCAGCTTCCGGTATCTTTCTTTTATTAGTAATAATATCCTTCATATACTTAGCATAAGGATTTGTTTTGAGCACATCAGTTAATTGCATACGCAAAAAGATAGGTCTAATCATTTCAGCAAAGCGCTCAAAACCCTCATCATCCTTTTTCTTGGATGGTTTTGGAGGAAAAGGCATGGGTTTCTGAACCCATGGTTCCCTCTCTTTACCATTTTTCCTAGCAATGAAGTCTCTTTTATCATAAAGTTGATTCCTTGATTGTGGGTTATCAAGATCAATAGCAGGTTCAACTTCTACATCATTATCATTACTAGGTTGAGCATTATCATGAACATCATCATTAACATTTTCACTAGGTTCATGTTCATTACCAGATTGTGTTTCAGCATCAGACATGGAAATATCATTTGGATTCTCAGGTGACTCAGCAATAGGTTCACTAGAAGTTTGCAAAGTCCTATCATTTTTCTTTTTCTTCCTTTTAGAAGAACTAGGTACATCAATATCATTTCTCTAAGAATCTTGCTCGATTCTCTTAGGGTGGCCTTCAGGATACAAAGGTTCCTGAGTCATTCTACCAGTTCTAGTAGCCACTCTAACAGCATAATAATTTTTCTTACTATTCATTTCATCAAGCACTTCTTTTTGAGCTTTAAGTACTTGTTCTACTTGAGTGGTAACTAGAAGCATGTTTGCTAACAAGTTTAAGTTCACCTCTAATATCAGCCATATAATCACCCAAGCGTCTAATCATATAAGCATCTTGTTTTAATTGTCTACCAAAATAAGCATTAAAGTCATCTTGCTTAAACATAAAGTTATCGAACTCATCCAAGCACTGACTAACAATTTTAGTAGGAGGGACTTCAGCTTTATCATATCTATAGACAGAATTTACCTTTACTACCTGTGTCGGGATATCGGGAGGTGCTTCAGTAAATAAGTAATTTAGATCATATACTTCTTCCACAGACGGTAAATTAAGACCGTGTATTTCTTCAATAGGAGGTAAATTCTTAACATCTTCAGCTTTAATACCTTTTTCTTTCATAGATTTCTTTGTCTCTTGCATATCTTCGGGGCTGAGAAATAGAACACCTCTCTTCTTCGGAGTTGGTTTAGGAATAGGCTCAATAATTGGCTCATAAATTGGCTCAGGAGCTGGCTCGGGAGGTGCCCAATTATTTTCATTTGTCAACATTTTGTTCAATAGGATTTCAGCTTCATCCGGTGTTCTTTCCCTGAAAAGAGAACCAACACAACTATCCAAGTAATCTCTGGAAGCATCGGTTAGTCCATTATAAAAGATATCAAGTATTTCAGGTTTCTTAAGAGGATGATCAGGCAAAGCATTAAGTAACTTGAGAAGCCTCCCCCAAGCTTGTGGGAGACTCTCTTCTTCAATTTGCATAAAGTTATATATTTCCCTCAAGGCAACTTGTTTCTTATGAGCAGGGAAATATTTAGCAGAAAAGTAATAGATCATATCCTAGGGACTTTGCACACAACCAGGATCAAGAGAATTAAACCATATTTTAGCATCACCCTTTAATGAGAACGGAAATATTTTGAGTAAATAAAGGTAGCGTGATCTCTCATTATTAGTAAACAGGGCAGCCATATCATTTAACTTAGTAAGATGTGCCACAACAGTTTCGGATTCATAGCCATAAAAAGGATCAGATTCAACCAAAGTAATTATATCTGGATCAACAGAAAAATAATAATAATCCTTATCGGGAACACAAATAGGTGAAGTAGCAAAAGCAGGGTCGGGTCTCATTCTATCTCTAAAATATTCTTTACTCCATTTAACTAGCAACCTCTTAAGTTCATATCTATCCTGGCAATCAAAAATAGCTGCAGAAGATTCTGCATCAAAAAGATAACCTTCAGGAATAGGAGGCATATTTTCATCATCACTCTCATCATTGTATTCAGGTGCAATAATTTCTCTTTCTCTAGACCTAGCAATTTGCTCATCAAGAAATTCACCAAGGGGAACAATAGTATCAAGCATAGAAGTGGTTTCATCGTAAGTATTGTGCATAACAGAACTGGCATCATCAATAACATGCGACATATCAGAATTCATAGCAGTAGCAGGTTTAGGTGTCGCAAGCTTACTTATAACAGAAGGAGAATCTAGTGCAAGGCTAGATGGCAGTTCCTTACCTCCCCTCGTAGTTGAGGGAAAAATAGTAGTTCGATCGTCTTTTAAGTTCTTCATAGTGTCCAGCATATATAAATCCCAAGTGACTCAAAGAATAGAGCTATGCTCCCTGGCAACGGCGCCAGAAAAAGGTCTTGATAACCCACAAGTATAGGGGATCGCAATAGTTTTCGAGGGTAGAGTATTCAACCCAAATTTATTGATTCGACACAAGGGGAGCCAAAGAATATTCTCAAGTATTAGCAGCTGAGTTGTCAATTCAACCACACCTGGAAACTTAATATCAACAGCAAAGTGTTTAGTAGCAAAGTAATATGATAGTGGTAGTAACGGTAACAGAAGTAAAAACAACAAAAGTAATATTTTTGGTATTTTGTAGTGATTGTAACAGTAGCAACGGAAAAGTAAATAAGCGAGAACCAGTATATGGAAAACTCGTAGGCACCGGATCAGTGATGGATAATTATGCCGGATGTGGTTCATCATGTAACAGTTATAACATAGGGTGACACAGAACTAGCTCCAGTTCATCAATGTAATGTAGGCATGTATTCCGAATATAGTCATACGTGCTTATGGAAAAGAACTTGCATGACATCTTTTGTCCTACCCTCCCGTGGCAGCGGGGTCCTATTGGAAACTAAGGGATATCAAGGCCTCATTTTAATAGAGAACCGTAACAAAGCATTAGCACATAGTGAATACATGAATTCCTCAAACTATGGTCATCACCGGGAGTGGTTCCGATTATTGTCACTTCGGAGTTGCCGGATCATAACACATAGTAGGTGACTATAGACTTGCAAGATAGGATCAAGAACTCACATATATTCATGAAAACATAATAGGTTCAGATCTGAAATCATGGCACTCGGGCCCTAGTGACAAGCATTAAGCATAGCAAAGTCATAGCAACATCAATCTCAGAACATAGTGGATACTAGGGATCAAACCCTAACAAAACTAACTCGATTACATGATAAATCTCATCCAACCCATCACCGTCCAACAAGCCTACGATGGAATTACTCACGCACAGCGGTGAGCATCATGAAATTGGTGATGGAGGATGGTTGATGATGACGATGGCGACAGATTCCCCTCTCCGGAGCCCCGAACGGACTCCAGATCAGCCCTCCCGAGAGAGTTTAGGGCTTGGCGGCGGCTCCATATCGTAAAACGTGATGAATCCTTCTCCCTGGTTTTTTTCTCCCCGAAAATGAATATATGGAGTCAGGGTTGAGGTCTGTGGAGCGTCAGGGGGCCCACGAGGCAGGGGGCGCGCCCCCACCCTCGTGGACAGGTGGAGGCCCCCTGACGTGGATCTTCCTTCTAGTATTTTTTATATATTCCAAAACAATTCTCCATTGATTTTCAGGTCATTCTGAGAACTTTTATTTCCGCACAAAAATAACACCATGACAATTCTGCTGAAAACAACGTCAGTCCGGGTTAGTTCCATTCAAATCATGCAAGTTAGAGTCCAAAACAAGGGCAAAAGTGTTTGGAAAAGTAGATACGACGGAGACGTATCAACTCCCCCAAGCTTAAACCTTTGCTTGTCCTCAAGCAATTCAGTTGATAAACTGAAAGTGATAAAGAAAAACTTTTACAAACTCTGTTTGCTCTTGTCGTTGTAAATATGTCAAGCCAGCATTCAAGTTTTCAGCAAAGATTATGAACTAACCATATTCACAATAACATTTAGGTCTCATGTTTACTCATATCAATGACATAATCAACTAGCGAGCAAGAATAATAAATCTCGGATGACAACACTTTCTCAAAACAATCATGATATGATATAACAGGGTGGTATCTCGCTAGCCCTTTCTGAGACCGCAAAACATAAATGCAGAGCACCTTTAAAGATCAAGGACTGACTAGACATTGTAATTCATGGTAAAAGAGATCCAGACAAGTCATACTCAATGTAAACTAACAGTAATGGATGCAAATGACAGTGGTGCTCTCCAACTGGTGCTTTTTATAAGAGGGTGATGACTCAACATAAAAGTAAATAGATAGGCCCTTCGCAGAGGGAAGCAGGGATTTGTAGAGGTGCTAGAGCTCGGTTTCAAAATAGATATGAATAATATTTTGAGCGGCATACTTTCATTGTCAACATAACAACCGAGAGATGGCGATATCTTCCATGCTACACACATTATAGGCGATTCTCAAATAGAATGGTAACGTTTATACCCCCCTCCACCAACAAGCATCAATCCATGGCTTGCTCAAAACAATGAGTGCCTCCAACTAACAAGAGTCCCAGGGGAGTTTTGTTTGCAGTTATTTTGATTTGATTTGCATAAAGCATGGGACTGGGCATCCCGGTGACCAGCCATTTTCTCGTGAGTGAGGAGCGGAGTCCACTCCTCTTGAGAATAACCCGCCTAACATGGAAGATACCGACATCCCTAGTTGATACATGAGCTATTCAAGCATACAAAACAGAATGTTTATTTGAAGGTTTAGATTTTGGCACATACAAATTTACTTGGAACGGCAGGTAGATACCGTATATAGGTAGGTATGATGGATGATAACCCACAAGTATAGGGGATCACAACAGTTTTCGAGGGTAGAGAATTCAACCCAAATTTATTGATTCGACACAAGGGGAGCCAAAGAATATTCTCAAGTATTAGCAGCTGAGTTGTCAAATCAACCACACCTGGAAACTTAATATCTGTAGCAAAATGTTTAGTAGCGAAGTAATATGATAGTGGTGATAACGGTAACAAAAGGTAACGGTAGTAAAAACAATGTTTTTGGTATTTTGTAGTGGTGATAGCAATAGCAACAGGAAAGTAAATAAGCGAAGAACAATATGTGGAAAGCTCGTAGGCAATGGATCGGTGATGGAGAATTATGCCGGATGCGGTTCATCATGTAACAGTCATAACCTAGGGTGACACAGAACTAGCTCCAGTTCATCAATGTATTGTAGGCATGTATTCCGAATATAGTCATACATGCTTATGGAAAAGAACTTGCATGACATCTTTTGTCCTACCCTCCCGTGGAAGCGGGGTGATACGTCTCCAACGTATCTATAATTTTTGATTGCTCCATTCTATATTATCTACTGTTTTGGTCAATATTGGGCTTTATTATCCACTTTTATATTACTTTTGGGACTAACCTATTAACCGGAGGCCCAGCCCAGATTTGCTGTTTTATGCCTATTTCAGTGTTTCGAAGAAAAGGAATATCAAACGGAGTCGAAACGGTACGAAATCAACTGGAGAAGTTATTTTTGGAAGGAAACTGCTACGTCTTGAGCTTGCGTTGGTTTTCCCCGAAGAGGAAGGGATGATGCAGCAGAGTAGCGTAAGTATTTCCCTCAGTTTTTGAGAACCAAGGTATCAATCCAGTAGGAGGCCACGCTCAAGTCCCTCGTACCTGCACAAAATGATAGCTACTCGCAACCAACACGATTAGGGGTTGTCAAGCCCTTCACGGTCACTTACGAGAGTGAGATCTGATAGATAGAATATTTTTGGTATTTTTTGATATAAAGATGCAAAGTAAAAGTAAAGGCAAAGTAAATAGCAAAATAATATTAAAGTGATGGAGATTGATATGATGAGAATAGACCAGGGGGGCATAGGTTTCACTAGTGGCTTCTCTCAAGAGCATAAGTATTCTATGGTGGGTGAACAAATTACTGTTGAGCAATTGATAGAATTGTGCATAATTACGAGAATATCTAGGCATGCTCATGTATATAGGCATCACGTCCGTGACAAGTAGATCAAAACGATTCTGCATCTACTACTATTACTCCACTCATCGACCGCTATCCAGCATGCATCTAGAGTATTAAGTTAAAAATAGAGTAACGCCTTAAGCAAGATGACATGATGTAGAGAGATAAATTCATGCAATATGAAATAAACCCCATCTTGTTATCCTCGATGGCAATGATACAATACGTGCCTTGCTGCCCCTTCTGTCACTGGGTAAGGACACCACAAGATCGAACCCAAAGCTAAGCACTTCTCCCATGGCAAGAACTACCAATCTAGTTGGCCAAACCAAACGGATAATTCAAAGAGACTTGCAAAGATAACCAATCATACATAAAAGAATTCAGAGAAGATTCAAATATCATTCATAGATAGACTTGATCATAAACCCACAATTCATCGGTCTTAACAAACACACCGCAAAAAAGAAGATTACATCGAATAGATCTCCACGAGAGAGGGGGATAACTTTGTATTGAGATTCAAAGAGAGAGAAGAAGCCATCTAGCTACTAACTATGGACCCAAAGGTCTGAGGTAAACTACTCACACTTCATCGGAGAGGCTATGATGATGTAGAAGCCCTCCGTGATGACGGCCCTCTTCCGGCGGAGCTCTGGAACAGGTCCCAAGATGGGATCTCGTGGATACAGAAAGTTGAGGCGGTGGAATTAGGTTTTTGGCTCCTGTTGTGATCGTTTGGGGGTACGTGTGTATATATAGGAGGAAGAAGTACGCCGAAGGAGCAACGAGGGGCCCATGAGGCAGGGGGGCGCGCCCTAGGGGGGGCGCCCCCCACCCTCGTGACCGCCTCTTTTGTTCCTTGGAGCAGGGTCCAAGTCTCCTGGATCACGTTCGGTGAGAAAATGACGTTCCCAAAGATTTTATTCCGTTTGATATTCCGTTTCTTCGAAACACTGAAATAGGCAAAAAATAGCAATTCTAGGCTGGGCCTCCGGTTAATAGGTTAGTCCCAAAAATAATATAAAAGTGGAAAATAAAGCCCAATATAGTCCAAAACAATAGATAATATAGCATGGAGCAATCGAAAATTATAGATACGTTGGAGACGTATCAGGCATCCCCAAGCTTAATTCCTGCTCGTCCTCAAGTAGGTAAATGATAAAAAGAGAATTTTTGATGCGGCGTGCTACTTGGCATAATTTCAATGCAAATCTTTATTAACTGTGGTATGAATATTCAGATTAGAAAGATTCAAGACAAAGGTTTATATTGACATAGAAAATAATAATACTTCAAGCATACTAACAAAGCAATTATGTCTTCTCAAAATAACATGGCTAAAGAAAGTTATCCCTACAAAATCATATAGTCTGGCTATGCTCCGTCTTCCCCACACAAAGTATTTAAATCATGCACAACCCCGATGACAAACCAAGCAATTGTTTCATACTCTAACTTTTTCAAAACTTTTTCAATCTTCACGCAATACATGAGCGTGAGCCATGGATATAGCACTATAGGTTGAATAGAATGGTGGTTGTGGAGAAGACAAAAAGGGAGAAGATAGTCTCACATCAACTAGGCGTATCAACGGGCTATGGAGATGCCCATTAATAGATATCAATGTGAGTGAGTAGGGATTGCCATGCAACGGATGCACTAGAGCTATAAATATATGAAAGCTCAACAAAGGAAACTAGTGGGTGTGCATCCAACTTGCTTGCTCATGAAGACCTAGGGCAATTTGAGGAAGCCCATCATTGGAATATACAAGCCAAGTTCTATAATGAAAGATTCCCACTAGTATATGAAAGTGATAACATGAGAGACTCTACTATGAAGATCATGGTGCTACTTTGAAGCACAAGTGTGGTAAAAGGATAGTAACATTGTCCCTTCTCTCTTTTTCTCTCATTTTTATATTTTTTTATATGGCCTTTCTCTTTTTTTATGGCATTTCTCTTTTTTATTTGGGCTTCTTTGGCCTCTTTTTTATCATTATTTTTCGTCTGGAGTCTCATCCCGACTTGTGGGGGAATCATAGTCTCCCTCATTCTTTCCTCACTGGGACAATGCTCTAATAATTATGGTCATCACAATTTTATTTTTCTTACAACTCAACAATTATAACTCGATACTTAGAACAAAATATGACTCTATGTGAATGCATCCGGCGGTGTACCGGGATATGCAATATGACAATGATGAATGTGTCATGATGAACTAGATGGTGGAAAGTTGCATGGCAATATATCTCAGAATGACTATGGAAATGCCATAATAGGTAGGTATGGTGGCTGTTTTGAGGAAGGTATATGGTAGGTGTATGATACCGACGAAAGTTGCGCGGTATTAGAGAGGCTAGCAAGGGTGGAAGGGTGAGAGTGCGTATAATCCATGGACTCAACATTAGTCATAAAGAACTCATATACTTATTGCAAAAATTTAGAAGCTATCAAAGCAAAGTACTACGCGCATGCTCCTAGGGGGATAGATTGGTAGGAAAAGACCATCGCTCGTCCCCGACCGCCACTCATAAGGAAGACAATAAATAAATAAATCATGCTCCGACTTCATCACATAACGGTTCACCATACGTGCATGCTACGGGAATCACAAACTTCAACACAAGTATTCTTTAAATTCACAACTACTCAACTAGCATGACTTTAATATTATCACCTCCATATCTCAAAAAATTATCATGCTTCAATCTTTTCTTAGTATTCAACATACTCAAAAGAAAGTTTCACAAATCTTGAATACCAAGCATATTATTATTAGGCAAATTACCATGCTATTTAAGAGACTCTCAAATTAATTTAAGTGAAGCATGAGAGATCAATAGTTTCTTCAAAACAAATCCACCACCGTGCTCTAAAAGATCTAAGTGAAGCACATAGAGCAAAATTATCTAACTCGAAGGATATAAGTGAAGCACATAGAGCAAAATTATCTAGCTCAAAAGATACAAGTGAAGCACATAGAGCAAAATTATCTATATCAAAAGATATAAGTGAAGCACATAGAGCAAAATTATCTAGCTCAAAAGATATAAGTGAAGCACATAGAGCAAAATTATCTACATCAAAAGATATAAGTGAAGCACATAGAGCAAAATTATCTAGCTCAAAAGATATAAGTGAAGCACATAGAGCAAAATTATCTAGCTCAAAAGATATAAGTGAAGCACATAGAGTATTCTATCAAATTTTAATTCATGTATGGCTCTCTCAAAAGGTGTGTACAGCAAGGATGATTGTGGTATACTAGCAAACAAAGACACAAATAATACAGGATGCTCCAAGCAAAACACATATCATGTTGGTGAATAAAAATATAGCTCCAATTAAATTACCGATGGAAGTGGACGAAAAGAGGGGATGCCTTCCGGGGCATCCCCAAGCTTTAACTTTTTGGTGTCCTTGGATTATCTTGGGGGTTCCATGGGCATCCCCAAGCTTAGGCTCTTGCCACTCCTTGTTCCATGATCCATCAAAAGAATTCACCCAAAACTTGAAAACTTCACAACACAAAACTCAAAATAGAAAACTCGTGAGCTCCGTTAGCGAAAGAAAACAAAAGACCACTTCAAGGTACTGTAATGAACTCATTCTTTATTTATATTGGTGTTAAACCTACTGTATTACAACTTCTCTATGGATTATAAACTATTTTACTAGCCATAGATTCATCAAAATAAGCAAACAGTACACGAAAAACAGAATCTGTCAAAAACAGAACAGTCTGTAGTAATCTGTAGCTAGCGCAAGATATGGAACCCCAAAAATTCTAAAATAAATTGCTGGACGTGAGGAATTTATCTATTAATCATCTGCAAAAATAATTAACTAAATAGCACTCTTAAAATAAAAATGACAGCAGTTCTCGTGAGCGCTAAAGTTTCTGTTTTTTACAGCAAGTTCAACAAGACTTTCCCCAAGTCTTCCCAACGGTTCTACTTGGCACAAACACTAATTAAACACAAAAAACACAAACTAAACAGAGGCTAAATAATTTATTTATTACTAAACAGGAGCAAATAGCAAGGAATAAAAATAAAATTGGGTTGCCTCCCAACAAGCACTATCGTTTAACGCCCCTAGCTAGGCATAACAAGCAAGAATAGATCTAGGTATTGCCATCTTTGGTAGTAGGAAAGAAAAGAGCAAATTTCCTTTCTATGGCATTTATTCTCCTATTTTGGAAAAGCACATGACCATTAATGGATGAAGTAAGACTAAGCACGTTACGGAAATTTGCATCTATACTAGATTTCATCTCTTTAATAATTTCATTTTGATAGAAGCATAAGAGGGTGGTAGATTCAACTTTATCATTCATGGGGTGCCCAAATATAGCTTTCATCTTTTCATAGGTATCTATAGCATCCCCTTCAAGAAAACCTTCTTCAAAAATAGAATCTAGAACTTGTTTGAAAGAAGTAGGTAGTCCAATATACAAACCTCTTAAATAAACCATAATTTGATATTGTGGTATGTAGCTAGCCCTAATCCTCAATAATCTATCCCAAGCATCTTTTAAAGACTCATCAACTAAATAACGAAAAATTCCAGAGTCATCTTCATCAAGATCATTTAAATTCTCATTAGTAACCCCGGTGGGTCTTTCGATAGCATCATTATTCTTGAGCTTAGAGAGGATAGAGGGGTCATCCAAGGTACTAAGACCCTGGAAAGGACCCTTTGTTCTTTTTGATTCGGCCATGGTAACGGAAAGGCAATCGGAAAGGGAGAGAGGGCAAATAAAATGGCAAGGGTGAATTGGGGGGAGAGGAAAACGAGAGGCGAATGGCAAATAATGTAATGCGAGAGATAGGGATTGTGATGGGTACTTGGTATATTGACTTTTTGCGTAGACTCCCCGGCAACGGCGCCAGAAATCCTTCTTGCTACGTCTTGAGCTTGCGTTGGTTTTCCCCAAAGAGGAAGCGATGATGCAGCAGAGTAGCGTAAGTATTTCCCTCAGTTTTTGAGAACCAAGGTATCAATCCAGTAGGAGGCCACGCTCAAGTCCCTCGTACCTGCACAAAATGATAGCTACTCGCAACCAACGCGATTAGGGGTTGTCAAGCCCTTCACGGTCACTTACGAGAGTGAGATCTGATAGATAGAATGTTTTTGGTATTTTTTTGATATAAAGATGCAAAGTAAAAGTAAAGGCAAAGTAAATAGCAAAACAATATTAAAGTGATGGAGATTGATATGATGATAATAGACCAGGGGGCCATAGGTTCCACTAGTGGCTTCTCTCAAGAGCATAAGTATTCTACGGTGGGTGAACAAATTACTGTTGAGCAATTAATAGAATTGTGCATAATTATGAGAATATCTAGGCATGATCATGTATATAGGCATCACGTCCGTGACAAGTAGATCGAAACGATTCTGCATCTACTACTATTACTCCACTCATCGACCGCTATCCAGCATGCATCTAGAATATTAAGTTAAAAACAGAGTAACGCCTTAAGCAAGATGACATGATGTAGAGAGATAAATTCATGCAATATGAAATAAACCCCATCTTGTTATCCTCGATGGCAACGATACAATATGTGCCTTGTTGCCCCTTCTGTCACTGGGTAAGGACACCGCAAGATCGAACCCAAAGCTAAGCACTTCTCCCATGGCAAGAACTACCAATCTAGTTGGCCAAACCAAACGGATAATTCGAAGAGACTTGCAAAGATAACCAATCATACATAAAAGAATTCAGAGAAGATTCAAATATTATTCATAGATAGACTTGATCATAAACCCACAATTCATCGGCCTCAACAAACACACCGCAAAAAAGAAGATTACATCGAATAGATCTCCACGAGAGAGGGGGAGAACTTTGTATTGAGATTCAAAGAGAGAGAAGAAGCCATCTAGATACTAACTATGGACCCGAAGGTCTGAGGTAAACTACTCACACTTCATCGGAGAGGCTATGATGATGTAGAAGCCCTCCGTGATGACGGCCCTCTTCCGGCGGAGCTCCGGAACAGGCCCCAAGATGGGATCTCGTGGATACAGAAAGTTGCGGTGGTGGAATTATGTCTTTGGCTCCTGTTCTGATCGTTTGGGGGTACGTGTGTATATATAGGAGGAAGAAGTACGCCGGAGGAGCAACGAGGGGCCCACGAGGCAGGGGGCACGCCCTAGGGGGGGCCACCCTCGTGACCGCCTCTTTTGTTCCTTGGAGCAGGGTCCAAGTCTCCTGGATCATGTTTGGTGAGAAAATCATGTTCCTGAAGATTTTATTCCGTTTGGACTCTGTTTGATATTTCGTTTCTTCGAAACACTAAAATAGGCAAAAAACAACAATTCTGGGCTGGGCCTCCGGTTAATAGGTTAGTCCCAAAAATAATATAAAAGTGGAAAACAAAGCCTAATATAGTCCAAAACAGTAGATAATATAGCATGGAGCAATCAAAAATTATAGATACGTTGGAGACGTATCAGAAACCTACCGGATAGACTTGGACCCTACGTCAGAAGATGAAAGAGGAGCTCACGAGGGTAGGGGCGCGCCCACCCCCCTGGGGCGCGCCCCCTGCCTCGTGGGGCCCTCGTGGCTCCTCCGACGTACTTCCTACACCCATATATATCGTCGTACCCTAAAACTTCCAGAACGCACAATAGATCGGGAGTTCCGTCGCCAGAAGCCTCCATAGACACCAAAAACCAATCTAGACCCGTTCCGGCACCCTGCCGGAGGGGGAAATCCTTCTCCGGTGGCTATCTTCATCATCCCGGTGCTCTCCATGACGAGGAGGGAGTAGTTCTCCCTCGGGGCTAAGCGTATGTACCAGTAGCTATGTGTTTGATCTCTCTCTCTCGTGTTCTTGTGGTGATACGATCTTGATGTATCGCAAGCTTTGCTATTCTATTTGGATCCTATGATGTTTCTCCCCCCTCTACTCTCTTGTAATGAATTGAGTTTCCCCTTTGAAGTTATCTTATCAGATTGAGTCTTTATAGATTTGAGAACACTTGATGTATGTCTTGTCGTGCGTATCTATGGTGACAATGGGATACCACGTGATTCACTTGATGTATGTTTTGGTGATCAACTTGCGGGTTCCGCCCATGAACCTATGCATAGGGTTTGGCACACGTTTTCGTCGTGATTCTCCGGTAGAACTTTGGGGCACTCTTTGAGGTCCTTTGTGTTGGTTGAATAGATGAATCTGAGATTGTGTGATGTATATCGTATAATCATACCCACGGATACTTGAGGTGACATTGGAGTATCTAGGTGACATTAGGGTTTTGATTGATTTGTGTCTTAAGGTGTTATTCTAGTACGAACTCTAGGGCTGTTTGTGACACTTATAGGAATAGCCCAACGGATTGATTGGAAAGAATAACTTTGAGGTGGTTTCGTACCCTACCATAATCTCTTCGTTCATTCTCTGCTATTAGTAACTTTGGAGTGACTCTTTGTTGCATGTTGAGGGATAGTTATGTGATCCAATTATGTTAGTATTGTTGAGGGAACTTGCACTAGCGAAAGTATAAACCCTAGGCCTTATTTCCACGCATTGCAATACCATTTACGCTCACTTTTATCACTTGCTACCTTGCTGTTTTTATTATTTCAGATTACAAATACCTTTATCTACTATCCATATACCACTTGTTTCACTATCTCTTCGCCGAACTAGTGCACCTATACAATTTACCATTGTATTGGGTGTGTTGGGGACACAAGAGACTCTTTGTTATTTGGTTGCAGGGTTGCTCAAGAGAGACCATCTTCACCCTACGCCTCCTACGGATTGATAAACCTTAGGTCATCCACTTGGGGGAAATTTGCTACTGTCCTACAAACCTCTGCACTTGGAGGCCCAACAACGTCTACAAGAAGAAGGTTGTGTAGTAGACATCAAGCTCTTTTCTGGCGCCGTTGCCGGGGAGGTTAGCGCTTGAAGGTATATATTTAGATCCTGCAATCGAGTCTTTTAGTTTCTTGTTTTATCACTAGTTTAGTTTATAAAAGAAAACTACAAAAAAATGGAATTGAGTTTGTCTCATACGCTTCACCTTTTTAATATCTTTCGTGAGTATGATGGAAAGGATAATTGTGCTCAAGTGCTAGAAGAAGAAATCCATAAAATGTTTGGCACTAAATATTTGAATGATAAGCATGATTGCAATGTTGTTAGTATGAATTCCTTGAATATTCATGATGCTAATGATATGCAAAGCCACAAGCTTGGGGAAGCTATGTTTGATGAAGATGATATTTTTTGTCCCTCAAGTTTTGATGAGAAAATTTATTATGATGAAAGCATGCCTCCTATCTATGATGATTATTGTGATGACACGTATGCTTTAAAGAATAATAATAACAATGGAACTTGTCATCTTGATCTTAATTTTCAATCACATGATAGTTATTTTGTTGAGTTAGCTCCCACCATTATTCATGAGAAGAATTTTGCTTATGTGGAGAGTAGTAAATTTTCTATGCTTGTAGATCATGAAAAGAATGCTTTAGGTGCTGGTTATATTGTTGAATTCATTCATGATGCTACTGAAAATTATTATGAGGGAGGAACATATGCTTGTAGGAATTGCAATAATATCAAGTTTCCTCTCTATGTGCTTAAAATTTTGAAGTTATGCTTGTTTTACCTTCCTATGCAAGTTGATTCTTGTTCCCACAAGTTGTTTGCTCACAAAATCCCTATGCATAGGAAGTGGGTTATACTTAAATGTGCTAGTAATATTCTTCGTGATGCTCTCTTTATGTTTCAATTCTTATCCTTTATGTGAGCATCATTGAAATCATTATGCCTAGCTAGGGGCGTTAAACGATAGCGCTTGTTGGGAGGCAACCCAACTTTATTTTTATTCCTTGCTTTTTGTTACTTTTTAGTAATAAATAATGCATCTAGCCTCTGTTTAGATGTGGTTTTATTCTTTTAATTAGTGTTTGAGCCAAGTAGAACCTTTGGGAAGACTTGGGGAAAGTCTTGTTGATCATGCTGTCAAAAAACAGAAACTTTAGCGCTCACGAGAACTGCTGCCATTTTTATTTGGAGAGTGATATTTAGTTAATTATTTTTGAAGGTGATTAATAGATAAATTCTTCAGGTCGAGCAATTTATTTTAGAATTTTATGAGTTCTAGAAGTATACGTTTGATCCAGATTACTACAGACTGTTCTGTTTTTGACAGATTCTGTTTTTCGTGTGTTGTTTGCTTATTTTGATGAATCTATGGCTAGTAAAATAGTTTATAAACCATATAGAAGTTGTAATACAGTAGGTTTAACACCAATATAAATAAAGAATGAGTTCATTACAGTACCTTGAAGTGGTGATTTATTTTCTTATACTAACGGAGCTTACGAGTTTTCTACTTTAAGTTTTGTGTTGTGGAGTTTTCAAGTTTTGGGTAAGGATTCGATGGACTATGGAATAAGGAGTGGCAAGAGACTAAGCCTGGGGATGCCCGAGGCACCCCAAGGTAATATTAAAGGATAGCCAAGAGCCTAAGCTTAGGGATGCCCCGGAAGGCATCCCCTCTTTCGTCTTCGTTCATCGGTAACTTTACTTGGAGCTATATTTTTATTCACCACATGATATGTGTTTTGCTTGGAGCGTCAATTTATTTTGTTAGGATTTGCTTGCTGTTATTTAGAACAATATTATGCATCTTTTATTTCAATAAAAGTGGCATTGATAGCCTTTACTATGCCTATGTTACAAGTATACATGTTGCTGTTTGAAAACAGAAAGTTTACCGCTGTTGCAATAATTCCCTAGAAAAGTCAGAATGTGATAAAATGTTGAAACCTTTTGCATATTAAGCTCTGATAAATTTACTACAGTGGGAATTTTCTTTCATAATTTTTGGAGCTAGGGAAGTATGGATGTTGCAGCATTCTTTACAGACTATCTGTTTAGGCAGATTGCTGTTATGTTTGCATTGTTTGCATATGTTTGCTTCTTTAATGATTCTATTTGAGGATAGGACTATTAAATATGCAGAGGCATTTAGTATTCAATGTTGAATAATAATTTTAGTGATTTACTACAGTAGAGTATGATAAGGTTTTTGCAATGGTTTATACTAACTTATCTCACGAGTCCTTGTTGAGTTTTGTGTGGATGAAGCTTTTGAGATTTAGGGAGACCGTGATATGAGAGGAATTAAGGAGACACAAAAGCTCAAGCTTGGGGATGCCCAAGGCACCCCAAGATAATATTTCAAGAAGTATCAAGCGTCTAAGCTTGGGGATGCCCCGGTTGGCATCCCACCTTTCTTCTTCAACAACTATCGGTTAGTATCGGTTGATCCTAAGTTTTTGCTTCTTCACATGATGTTTGCTATTCTTAGATGTCATTTTCTTTTGCTTTGATTGCTGTTTGAATAAAATACCAAGATCTGAAATTCTTAAATGTTAGAGAGTCTTCACATAGTTGCATAACTATTCAACTACTCATTGATCTTCACTTATATCTTTCGGAGTAGTTTGTCATTTGCTCTAGTGCTTCACTTATATCTTTTAGAGCATGGTGGTAGTTTTATTTTGAAGAAATAGATGAACTCTCATGCTTCACTTAGATTAATTTGAGAGTCTTAAATAGCATGGTAATTTGCTTAAAATCCTAATATGCTAGGTATTCAAGAATAATAAAATTCTCTTATGAGTGTGTTGAATACTAAGAGAAGTTTGATACTTGATGATTGTTTTGAGATATGAGGATAATAATATCAAAGTCGTGCTAGTTGAGTAGTTGTGAATTTGAGAAATACTTGTGTTGAAGTTTGTGATTCCCATAGCATGCACGTATGGTGAACCGTTATGTGATGAAGTCGAAGCATAATTTATTTATTGATTGTCTTCCTTATGAGTGGCGGTCGGGGACGAGCGATGGTCTTTTCCTACCAATCTATCCCCCTAGGAGCATGCAAGTAGTACTTTTCGATAACTAATAGATTTTTGCAATAAATATATGAGTTCTTTATGACTAATGTTGAGTCCATGGATTATACGCACTCTCACCCTTCCACCATTGCTAGCCTCTCTAATACCACGCACCTTTCGCCGGTACCATACACCCACCATATACCTTCCTCAAAACAGCCACCATACCTACCTATCATGGCATTTCCATAGCCATTCCGAGATATATTGCCATGCAACTTTCCACCGTTCTGTTTATTATGACACGCTCCATCATTGTCATATTGCTTTGCATGATCATGTAGTTGACATCGTATTTGTGGCAAAGCCACCGTTCATAATTCTTTCATACATGTCACTCTTGAGTCACTGCACATCCCGGTACACTGCCAGAGGCATTCATATAGAGTCATATCTTGTTCTATGTATCGAGTTGTAATTCTTGAGTTGTAAGAAAATAAAAGTGTGACGATCATCATTATTAGAGCATTGTCCCAGTGAGGAAAGGATGATGGAGACTATGATTCCCCCCATAAGTCGGGATGAGACTCTGGACGAAAATAAATAAATAAAAGAGGCCAAAGAAGCCCAAATAAAAAAAGGAGAAAAGAGGCCATAAAAAAGGAGAAGGCCCCAAAAATATGAGAGAAAAAGAGAGAAGGGGCAATGCTGCTATCCTTTTACCACACTTGTGCTTCAAAGTAGCACCATGATCTTCATGATAGAGAGTCTCCTATGTTGTCACTTTCATATACTAGTGGGAATCTTACATTATAGAACTTGGCTTGTATATTCCAATGATGGGCTTCCTCAAAATGCCCTAGGTCTTCATGAGCAAGCAAGTTGGATGCACACCCACTTAGTTTCTTTTGTTGAGCTTTCATAAACTTATAGCTCTAGTGCATCCGTTGCATGGCAATCCCTACTCAGTCACATTGATATCTATTGATGGGAATCTCCACAGCCCGTTGATACGCCTAGTTGATGTGAGACTATCTTCTCCTTTTTGTCTTCTCCACAACCACCATTCTATTCCACCTATAGTGCTATGTCCATGGCTCACGCTCATGTATTGCGTGAAGATTGAAAAGGTTTGAGAATATTAAAAGTATGAAACAATTGCTTGGCTTGCCATCGGGGTTGTGCATGATTTAAATACTTTGTGTGGTGAAGATAGAGCATAGCCAGACTATATCATTTTGTAGGGATAACTTTCTTTGGCCATGTCATTTTGAGAAGACATGATTGCTTAGTTAGTATGCTTGAAGTATTACTATTTCTATGTCAATATGAACTTTTGTCTTGAATCTTATGGATCTGAATATTCATACCACAATTAAGAAGAATTACATTAAAATTATGCCAAGTAGCACTCCGCATCAAAAATTCTTTTTTATCATTTACCTACTCGAGGACGAGCAGGAATTAAGCTTGGGGATGCTGATACGTCTCCAACGTACCTATAATTTTTGATTGCTCCATGCTATATTATCTATTGTTTTGGGCAGTTTTGGGCTTTATTATCCACTTTTATATTACTTTTGGGACTAACCTATTAACCGGAGGCCCAACCCAGATTTGCTATTTTATGCCTATTTCAGTGTTTCGAAGAAAAGGAATATCAAACGGAGTCGAAACGGAACGAAATCAACTGGAGAAGTTATTTTTTGGAAGGAAACCTACCAGATAGACTTGGACCCTACGTCAGAAGATGAAAGAGGAGCTCACGAGGGTAGGGGGCGCGCCCCCCCTACCTCGTGGGGCCCACGAGGCTCCTCCGACGTACTTCCTGCACCCATATATATCGCCGTACCCTAAAACTTCTAGAACGCACAATAGATCGGGAGTTGCGCCACCAGAAGCCTCCGTAGCCACCAAAAACCAATCTAGACCCGTTCCGGCACCCTGCCGAATGGGGCAATCCTTCTCCGGTGGCCATCTTCATCATCCCGGTGCTCTCCATGACGAGGAGGGAGTAGTTCACCGTCGGGGCTGAGGGTATGTACCAGTAGCTATGTGTTTGATCTCTCTCTCTCTCGTGTTCTTGAGGTGATACGATCTTGATGTATCGCGAGCTTTTCTATTCTATTTGGATCCTATGATGTTTCTCCCCCCTCTACTCTCTTGTAATGAATTGAGTTTCCCCTTTGAAGTTATCTTATCGGATTGAGTCTTTATAGATTTGAGAACACTTGATGTATGTCTTGCCGTGCGTATCTGTGGTGATAATGGGATACCACGTGATTCACTTGATGTATGTTTTGGTGATCAATTTGCGGGTTCCGCCCATGAACCTATGCATAGGGGTTGGCAAACGTTTTCGTCGTGATTGTTCGGTAGAACTTTGGGGCACTCTTTGAGGTCCTTTGTGTTGGTTGAATAGATGAATCGGAGATTGTGTGATGCATATCGTATAATCATACCCATGGATACTTGAGGTGACATTGGAGTATCTAGGTGACATTAGGGTTTTGATTGATTTGTGTCTTAAGGTGTTATTCTAGTACGAACTCTAGGGCTATTTGTGACACTTATAGGAATAGCCCAACGGATTGATTGGAAAGAATAACTTTGAGGTGGTTCCGTACCCTACCATAATCTCTTCATTCGTTCTCCGCTATTAGTGACTTTGGGGTGACTCTTTGTTGCATGTTGAGGGATAGTTATGTGATCCAATTATGTTAGTATTGTTGAGGGAACTTGCACTAGCGAAAGTATGAACCCTAGGCCTTATTTCCACGCATTACAATACCGTTTACGCTCACTTTTATCACTTGATACCTTGCTTTTTTATTATTTCAGATTACAAATACCTTTATCTACTATCCATATACCACTTGTTTCACTATCTCTTCACCGAACTAGTGCACCTATACAATTTACCATTGTATTGGGTGTGTTGGGGACACAAGAGACTCTTTGTTATTTGGTTGCAGGGTTGCTCGAGAGAGACCATCTTCATCCTATGCCTCCTACGGATTGATAAACCTTAGGTCATCCACTTGAGGGGAATTTGCTACTGTCCTACAAACCTCTGCACTTGGAGGCCCAACAACGTCTACAAGAAGGTTGTGTAGTAGACATCACGGGGTCCTTACGAAAACTAAGGGATATTAAGGCCTCCTTTTAATAGAGAACCGAAACAAAGCATTAACACATAGTGAATACATGAACTCCTCAAACTACGGTCATCACCGCTAAGTATCCTGATTATTGTCACTTCGGGGTTAACGGATCATAACGCATAATAGGTGACTATAGACTTGCAAGATAGGATCAAGAACACTCATATATTGATGAAAACATAATAGGTTCAGATCTGAAATCATGGCACTCGGGCCCTAGTGACAAGCATTAAGCATAGCAAAGTCATAGCAACATCAATCTCAGAACATAGTGGACACTAGGGATCAAACCCTAACAAGACTAACTCGATTACATGATAGATCCCATCCAACCCATCACCGCCCAGCAAGCCTACGATGGAATTACTCACGCACGGTGGTGAGCATCATGAAATTGGTGATGGAAGATGGTTGGTGATGATGATGGCGACGGATTCCCCTCTCTGGAGCCCCGGAGGGACTCCATATCAGCCCTCCCGAGAGGTTTTAGGGCTTGGCGGCGGCTCCGTATCGTAAAACGCAATGATTTCTTCTCTCTGATTTTTCTCTCCCCGAAACTCAATATATGGAGGTGGAGTTGGAGTCAGAGAGGCAACAAGGGGCCCACGAGGTAGGGGGGCGCGCCCTAGGGGGCAGACGCGCCCCCCACCCTCGTGGCAAGGTGGTGGCCCCCCTGGCCTTCATCTTTGGCAGGTATTTTTCTTATTTTCTGAAAAGTGTCTCCGTGAAGTTTCAGGTCATTCCGAGAACGTTTGCTCCTGCACATAAATAACACCATGGTAATTCTGCTGAAAACAACGTCAGTCCGGGTTAGTTCCATTCAAATCATGCAAGTTAGAGTCCAAAACAAGGGAAAAGTATTTGGAAAAGTAGATAAGTTGGAGACGTATCAACTCCCCAAGCTTAAGCCTTTGCTTGTCCTCAAGCAATTCAGTTGACAAACTGAAAGTGATAAAGAAAAACTTTTACAAACTCTGTTTGCTCTTGTTGTTGTAAATATGTAAAGCCAACATTCAAGTTTTCAGCAAAGATTATAACTAACCACATTCACAATAACGCATAGGTCTCAAGTTTACTCATATCAATAGCATAATCAACTAGCGAACCATAATAATAAATCTCGGATGACAACACTTTCTCAAAACAATCATAATATGATATAACAAGATGGTATCTCGCTAGCCCTTTCTGAGACCGCAAAACATAAATGCAGAGCACCTTTAAAGACCAAGGACTGACTAGACATTGTAATTCATGGTAAAAGAGATCCAGTCAAGTCATACTCAATGTAAACTAATAATAATGAATGCAAATGACAGCAGTGCTCTCCAACTGGTGCTTTTTAATAAGAGGATGATGACTCAACATAAAAGTAAATAGATAGGCCCTTCGCAAAGGGAAGCGGGGATTTGTAGAGGTGCCAGAGCTCGGTTTTAAAACAGAGGTGAATGATATTTTGAGCGGTATAATTTCATTATCAACATAACAACCAAGAGATGGCGATATCTTCCATGCTACACACATTACATGCAGTTCCCAAACAGAATGGTAAAGTTTATACTCCCCCTTCCACCACAAGCATCAATCCATGGCTTGCTCGAAACAATGAGTGCCTCCAACTAACAAGAGTCCCACGGGGAGTTTTGTTTGCAATTATTTTGATTTAGTTTGCATAAATCATGGGACTGGGCATCCCGGTGACCAGCCATTTATCTCGTGAGTGAGGAGCGGAGTCCACTCCTCTTGAGAATAACCCGCCTAACATGGAAGATACAGACATCCCTAGTTGATACATGAGCTATTCGAGCATACGAAACATGATATTTATTTGAAGGTTTAGAGTTTGGCACATACAAATTTACTTGGAACGGCAGGTAGATACCGTATATAGGTAGGTATAGTGGACTTATGTGGAATAACTTTGGGGTTTAAGGGATTGGATGCACAAGCAGTATTCCCGCTTAGTACAGGTGAAGGCTAGCAAAAGACTAGGAAGCGACCAGCTAGAGAGCGACAACAGTCATGAACATGCATTAAAATTAATCAACACCGAATGCAAGCATGAGTAGGATATAATCCACCATGAACATAAATATCGTGAAGGCTATGTTGATTTTGTTTCAACTACATGCGTGAACATGTGCCAAGTCAAGTCACTTAAATCATTCAGAGGAGGATACCACCCTATCATACCACATCATAACCATTTTAATAGCATGTTCGCACGCAAGGTAAACCATTATAACTCATAGCTAATCAAGCATGGCACAAGAAACTATGATCTCTAGTTGTCATTGCAAACATGTTTATTCATAATAGGATGAATCAGGAATGATGAACTAATCATATTTACAAAAACAAAAGAGGTTGAGTTCATACTAGCTTTTCTCATCTCAGCCAGTCCATCATATATCATCATAATTGCCCTTCACCTGCACGACCGAACGATGTGAATAATAATAATAGTGCACGTGCATTGGACTAAGCTGGAATCTGCAGGCATTCAACAAACAGGAGAAGACAAGGCAATATGGGCTCTTTTGTCAGATAAAAAATAATGCATATAAGAGCCACTTCAACAATTTAATCATGGTCTTCTCCTATCGACCCCCAAATAAAAGAAAAGAAATAAAACTATTTACACGGGAACGCTCCCAACAAGCAAAAGAAGAACATGGAATCTTTTTGGGTTTTCTTTTTAATTACTACTACAAGCATGGAAAGTAAACTAATTAAAAGCTACAACTAATTTTTTTTGTTTTTCTTAAGGTTTATTAAACACACAAGAAGAAAGCATAAAAAGGAAAATAAACTAGCATGGATGATACAATGAAAAAGTATGAGCACCGCCATCTACCAATGAGTGTGTGAGCATAAATGTAATGTCGGTGAGAAATACATACTCCCCCAAGCTTAGGCTTTTGGCCTAAGTTGGTCTATGGCCATGGCTGGCCTGGCTGATATCCATAATAATAGTTGGGGTCGTACTGTGATGCAGATGAGGAAGACTCCAATTGCCACTGGCTGACAATCATCTCCGGATCCCACTGGTAATTAGACTGTCGTGAAGGATCAAATTGTGGTTCCGGCTCTGACTCCTCGGCTGGTGCAGGGTTCCGGTAGGCATGGATAGCCGTCAACGGAACAATGTGCGTGCCTACAGTCAAATCAAACAAAGAAGGAGCGGGCAAGGTAATAGTCTCAGGATGATGTTTATTAAAGAACAATTGATATTTAAGCTCTCATTCCCTATTCTTAACAATAAAATCATGTGCTACCATACTTTTATAATCTAAATAAGAACGAGGCCACACCTTTTCTTCCTTCTCATAATGCCTAATAGGTATGTTAAAATGTGCAGCTAGGCGTGTAGCATAGATGCCTCCAAAGATGGGGCCCTTGGTACGGTTCAGACTTAATCGTTTGGCAATAATGCCGCCCATACTAAAAGAGTTATCACCGTATAAACCGTGGTGCAAAATAATAATATCAGGGATACTCAGGTTTCCACAGTTTCCACGACCAATTAAGCAACGACTAGCAAATAATGCAAAATAACGTAAAACAGGAAAGTGTATGCTAGTGATTCATGCATCGGAAACCTTCCTTGTTTCCCCTACAGTGATAGTATCGATAAATCCCTCCACATCATCACGATGTGGTTCTTCTATCTTGCCCTCAAAAGGGACTAAACAAATCCGACAGAAATCATAAAATGACATCTCCTTATGCTCATCATATAAATAAAACTCCACCGTAGGTGGTGAGTTCCTAGAATGGAAATGAAAGTTTTGCACAAAGATATTTGCGAGCAAGAGATACTGATCGCATTGGTCGTGGAGGAAAGTGGTAAGGCCTGCAGTCTGAGCCAATTCATGAAAATCTTCATAAATCCCGACTGCTCTTAAGAAATCCTCGGAAGGCCATTCACACGCCCGAACCTCCGCGGTGCGAGGCAGATTATACTTAGGCTTTGGTGCCTTTTCCTTCGAGCTTTGGCTCGATGAGCCCCTCAACTCATCATTTTCTGAAAAATTCTGAATTTTTTAGTAACTTCAAAATAGAAGTAAAGCACACTCAATAATATTGATAGCAACTACTCCTACAAGTGCCTAGGGCCTATATCATGCATCAAAACTACTTTTTACCATTTAAATTTGACATGCAAGCTCAAGAACAGGGTCACCTACGCAACAAAAATTTGCAATGAATAAAGCACTAGAACAAAAAACTAATTGGACCAATGGAGGAGTCCACATACCAAGGAACAATCTCCCCAAAGCAGTTTTGTGAGAGGTGCTTTGAGCAAGGAGATGAAAATGGCAGCAAGGTGAGCTAGAACTCGTGCTTGAGCTGGTTATTCGTGTTTGTGGGAGGAATATGAAGTGTGTGGGTGCAGGAATAAGTGGAGGAGGGCCACCGTGGGCCCACAAGGCAGGGGGCGCGCCCTAGAGGGGTAGGCGTGCCCTCCACCCTCGTGGGCAGGTGGTTGACCCCCTGGTGTGTTCTCAGTTCCATAAATCCTCAAATATTCTTGAAAAAATCATGTTTAATTTTCAGGGCATTCGGAGAACTTTTATTTTCGAGGTATTTTTATATTGCATGGATAATCAGATAATAGACAGAAAAATATTTATTTCTATTTTATTTAATATAAATAACAGAAAGTAAAAGTGGGGTACAGAAGGTTGTGCCTTCTAGTTTCATCCATCTCATGATCATCAAAAGGAATCCACTAACAAGGTTGATCAAGTCTTGTTAACGAACTCATTCTGAATAACATGGAACCGGAGAAATTTCGAATAACACTATGTTACCTCAACGGGGATATGCACATCCCCAATAACAATAATATCATATTTCTTCTTGCAGTAGGAAGAGGAAATTCAAAACCTCCAAATATAATCGATGAAATTTTTCCAATAGAGTTGATACTATGAACTTGAGGTTGTTTCCTCGGAAAGTGTACCGTGTGCTCATTACCATTAACATGAAAAGTGACATCACCTTTAGTGCAATCAATAACAGCCCCTGCAGTATTCAAAAAGGGTCTTCCAAGAATAATAGACATACTATTGTCCTCAGGAATATCAAGAATAACAAAGTCCGTTAAAATAGTAACATTTGCAACTACAACACGCACATCCTCACAAATACCGACAGGTATAGCAGTTGATTTATCATCCATTTGCAAAGATATTTCAGTAGGTGTCAACTTATTCAAATCAAGTCTATGATATAAAGAGAGAGGCATAACACTGACACCGACTCCAAGATCACATAAAGCAGTTTTAACATAGTTTCTTTTAATGGAGCATGGTATAGTGGGTACTCCTGGATCTCCAAGTTTCTTTGGTATTCCACCCTTAAAAGTACAATTAGCAAGCATGGTGGAAATTTCAGCTTGCGGTATCTTTCTTTTATTTGTAATAATATCTTTCATGTACTTAGCATAAGGATTTGTTTTGAGCATATCAGTTAATCGCATACGCAAAAAGATAGGTCTAATCATTTCAGCAAAGCGCTCAAAATCCTCATCATCCTTTCTCTTGGATGGTTTTGGAGGAAAGGGCATGGGTTTCTGAACCCAAGGCTCTCTTTCTTTACCATGTTTCCTAGCAACAAAGTCTTTCTTATCATAACGTTGATTCTTTGATTGTGGGTTATCAAGATCAACATCAGGTTCAATTTCTATATCATTATCATTACTAGGTTGAGCATCATCATGAACATTATTATTGACATTTTCACTAGTTTCAGTTCCATTACCAGGTTGTGTTTCAGCATCAGAAATAGAAATATCATTTGGATTCTCAGGTGTTTCAACAATAGGATCACTAGAAGCATGCAAAGTCCTATCATTTTCCTTTTTCTTCTTTTTAGAAGAACTAGGTGCATCTATATTATTTCTTTGAGAATCTTGCTCAATTCTCTTAGGATGGCCTTCAGGATACAAAGGTTCCTGAGTCATTCTACCACCTCTAGTCATAACTCTAACAACATTATCATTATTCTTATTATTCAATTCATTGAGCAAATCATTTTGAGCTTTACGTACTTGTTCTACTTGAGTGGTAACCATAGAAGCATGTTTACTAATAAGTTTAAGTTCACCTTTGACATTAGCCATATAATCACCCAAGTGTCCAAGCATATTTGAATTGTATTTTAATTGTCTACAAAAATAAGCATTAAAATCTTCTTGCTTAGCCATAAATTTATCAAACTCATCTAAGTATGGGCTAGCAATTTTAGTGAATGGGATTACAACTTTATCATATCTATAGAGAGAATTTACCTTTACTACCTGTGTCGGGTTATCAAGACCATGAGTTTCTTCAAAAGGTAAAAGATTTTGATTATATGTTTCTTCAATAGGCGGTAAATTAAGACCATGTATTTCTTCAATAGGAGGTAAATTCTTAACATCTTCAGCTTTAATACCTTTTTCTTTCATAGATTTCTTTGCCTCTTGCATATCTTCAGGACCGAGAAATAGAATACCCCTCTTCTTCGGAGTTGTTTTAGGAATAGGTTCAGGAATTGGCTCTGGAGGTGTCCAATTATTTTCATTTGTCAACATATTATTCAATAGAATTCCAGCTTCATTCGGTGTTCTTTCCCTGAAAACAGAACCAACACAACTATCCAGGTAATCTCTGGAGGCATCGGTTAGTCCATTATAAAAGATATCAAGTATTTCATTTTTCTTAAGAGGATGATCAGGCAAAGAATTAAGTAATTGGAGAAGCCTCCCCCAAGCTTGTGGGAGACTCTCTTCTTCAATTTGCACAAAATTATATATTTCCCTTAAAGCAACTTGTTTCTTATGAGCAGGGAAATATTTAGCAGAGAAGTAATAAATCATATCCCGGGGATCAAGAGAATTAAACCATATCTTAGCATCACCCTTTAATGAGAACGGAAATATTTTAAGGATATAAAAGTATTGAGTTCTCTCATCTTTAGTTAACCGGGTAGCTATATCATTCAGTTTAGTAAGATATGCCACAACAGTTTCAGATTCATAACCATGAAAAGGATCAGATTCAACCAAGGTAATTATATCAGGATCAATAGAGAATTCATAATCCTTATCAGTAACAAATATAGGTGAAGTAGCAAAAGCAGGGTCAGGTTTCATTCTAGAATTTAGAGATTGCTGACTCCATTTAGCTAATAATCTTTTAAGTTCAGTTCTATTTCTGCAAGCTAAAATCGCTAAAGAAGCATCTTGATAAAAAACATAACCCTTAGGAATGGCAAGTGGTTCTTCATCATCACTTTCATCAGTATCATCAGATTCAATATTTTCAATTTCTCTAGCCCTAGCAAGTTGTTCATCAAGAAAAGCATTAAGTGGCATAGTAGTATTATGCATAGAGGTAGTTTCATCATAAGTATCATGCATACCAGAAGTGGCATCATCAATAACATGCGACATATCAGAACGAATAGCAGAAGCAGGTGTAGGTGTCGCAAGCTTACTCAAAACAGAAGGTGAATCAAGTGCAAAGCTAGATGGCAGTTCCTTACCTCCTCTCGTAGTTGAGGGATAGATCTTGGTTTTTGGATCTCTCAAGTTCTTCATAATGATAAGCAGATATATATCCCAAGTGACTCAAAGAATAGAGCTATGCTCCCCGGCAATGGCGCCAGAAAATAGTCTTGATAACCCACAAGTATAGGGGATCGCAACAGTTTTCGAGGGTAGAGTATTCAACCCAAATTTATTGATTCGACACAAGGGGAGCCAAAGAATATTCTCAAGTATTAGCAGCTGAGTTGTCAATTCAACCACACCTGGAAACTTAATATCTGCAGCAAAGTGTTTAGTAGCAAAGTAATATGATAGCGGTGATAACGGTAACAAAAGGTAACAGTAGTAAAAGCAATGTTTTTGGTATTTTGTAGTGGTGATAGCAATAGCAACAGGAAAGTAAATAAGCGAAGAACAATATGTGGAAAGCTCGTAGGCAATGGATCGGTGATGGAGAATTATGCCGGATGCGGTTCATAATGTAACAGTCATAACCTAGGGTGACACAGAACTAGCTCCAGTTCATCAATGTAATGTAGGCATGTATTCCGAATATAGTCATACATGCTTATGGAAAAGAACTTGCATGACATCTTTTGTCCTACCCTCCCGTGGCAGCGGGGTCCTTACGGAAACTAAGGGATATTAAGGCCTCCTTTTAATAGAGAACCGGAACAAAGGATTAACACATAGTGAATACATGAACTCCTCAAACTACGGTCATCAACGGTAAGTATCCCGATTATTGTCACTTCGGGGTTAATAGATCATAACGCATAATAGGTGACTATAGACTTGCAATATAGGATCAAGAACACTCATATATTGATGAAAACATAATAGGTTCAGATCTGAAATCATGGCACTCGGGCCCTAGTGACAAGCATTAAGCATAGCAAAGTCATAGAAACATCAATCTCAGAACATAGTGGACACTAGGGATCAAACCCTAACAAGATTGACTCGATTACATGATAGATCCCATCCAACCCATCACCGTCTAGCAAACCTACGATGGAATTACTCACGCACGGCGGTGAGCATCATGAAATTGGTGATGGAGGATGGTTGGTGATGACGATGGCGACGGTTTCCCCTCTCCGGAGCCCCGAACGGACTCTAGATCAGCCCTCCCGAGAGGTTTTAGGGCTTGGCGGCGGCTAAGTATCGTAAAACGCGATGATTTCTTCTCTCTGATTTTTTTCTCCCCGAAACTCAATATATGGAGGTGGAGTTGGAGTCGGAGAGGCAACATGGGGCCCACGAGGTAGGGGCGCGCCCCCCACCCTCGTGGCAAGGTGGTGGGCCCCCTGGCCTTCATCTTTGGCAGGTATTTTTCTTATTTTCTGAAAAGTGTCTCCGTGAAGTTTCAGGTCATTCCGAGAACGTTTGCTCCTGCACATAAATAACACCATGGTAATTTTGCTGAAAACAGTGTCAGTCCAGGTTAGTTCCATTCAAATCATGTAAGTTGGAGTCCAAAACAAGGGCAAAAGTGTTTGGAAAAGTAGATACGTTGGAGACGTATCAGTGGACTCATATGGAACAACTTTGGGGTTTATGGAATTGGATGCACAAGCAATATTCCCGCTTAGTACAGGTGAAGGCTAGCAAAAGACTGGGAAGCGACTAGCTAGAGAGCGACAACAGTCATGAACATGCATTAAAATTAATCTACACCGAATGCAAGCATGAGTAGGATATAATGCACCATGAACATAAATATCGTAGAGGCTATGTTGATTTTGTTTCAACTACATGCGTGAACATGTGCCAAGTTAAGCCACTCGAATCGTTCAAAAGAGCATACCACCCTATCATACCACATCACAACCATTTTAATAGCATGTTGGCATGCAAGGTAAACCATTATAAGCTCCTAGCTAATTAAGCATGGCATAAGCAACTATAATCTCTAATTGTCATTGCAAACATGTTTATTTATAATAGGCTGAATCAGGAACGATGAACTAATCATATTTACAAAAACAAGAGAGGTCGAGTTCATACCAGCTTTTCTCATCTCAATAAGTTCATCATATAATCATCATTATTGCCGTTCACTTGCACGACCGAATAGTGTGGATAATAATAATAGTGCACGCGCATTGGACTAAGCTAGAATCTACAAGCATTCAATTCAAGAGAGAAGACAAGCTAATATGGGCTCTTTGTTAGATCAACGATAATGCATATAAGAGCAACTTTAACATTTTAATTATGGTCTTCTCCTCTCGACCCCCAAAGAACAATAAAAGAAATAAAACTATTTACACGGGAAAGCTCCCAACAAGCAAAAGAAGAACGAGAAATATTTTTGGGTTTTCTTTTTAATTACTACTACAAGCATGGAAATTGAACTAATTAAAAGCTACAACTATTTTTTTGTTTTTCTTATGGTTTCTTAAACACACAAGAAGAAAGCATAAAAAGGAAAATAAACTAGCATGGATGATACAATGAAAAAGTATGACCACCGACAACTAGCAATGAGTGTGTGAAAATAAATGTAATGTTGGTGTGAAATACATACTCCCCAAGCTTAGGCTTTTGGCCTAAGTTGGTCTATGGCCATAGCTGGCCTGGCGGATATCCAAAGTTGTAGCTGGGGTCGTACTGAGATGCAGCAGCTATTGCCTCATGAGCTGCCACTTGTTGACGGGTCGTCTCCATCCTTCTCTTATACTCGTCCGCTTCATCCATGGTTATAATATATCTCCCTTTTGCCTGAGAGTCAAAGAAAGCAGGAGCAGGGAGAGCGACGTGATAGGTGCGTCGTCTATCAAAGATTAGTTGGTACTGGAGGAACTGATCGCTCCTCTCAACAAACTGATGACGAACCATGGCCTCATAATCTAAATAAATAGGAGGCAATTCAATATCATACCCACATATGAGTATATCAAAAAAAATTAGCTAGACGGGTTGCATAAATTTCACCAAAGAAATCTCCATGAATACGATTATTATGCAACCTACGTGCAACAATAGCCTCCAAGTTGTACTGTTTATCTCCTAAAACAGCGCTTCTGAGAACGCTAAGATCAGGCACACACATGTGACATGCTTCATCTTTACTATTAATGCATCTAACTATGAAGAGAGCAAAATAATGTATAGAAGGAAAATGAATGCTCCCTATGGTAGCTTGTGTTATATCTCTAGATTCCCCCACAGTTATACTAGCAAGGAAATCTCTAAACTCAGATTCGCGAGGCTCACTAGTGCTGCCCCATTGTGGAAGTTTGCAAGCAGTATTAAAATACTCTAAGTCCATAGTACAAGAATGTTCATAAAGATCAAATAGGACAGTTTGAGAGTTGCGTGATGATGAAAATTCAAACCTCCTCACAAAGGAATCAGTGAGATAGTGGTATTGGCAGCACTTATCTGCCTCGAAGCTCTCAAGATCGGCATTACGCACATACGCGTTAAATTCTTCCTTGATTCCCACTCGATCCATAAAGTCCTCTGATGGCCATTCACAAGCCCGCACCTGAGCTTCCCTCAGTGGTTCAATATCGGCATCGCGCATTGCGAGTCTGTGTCCTTGCTTCCTTGAAGGACCACCTTGGTACATTTTCCTAAACATATTTCTTCCTCTGATTTTTTTTGAAATTTTAGTAACTTCAAAATAAAAGTGAACCAAACTCAACAATATTGATAGCAACTACTCCTACAAGTGCCCAGAGGCAATATCATGCATCAAAACTATTTTTGACCACATAAATTTGACATGCAAGCTCAAGAACAGGGTGATATGTCTCCAACGTATCTATAATTTTTGATTGCTCCATGCTATATTATCTACTGTTTTGGACATTATTGGGCTTTATTATCCACTTTTATATTATTTTTGGGACTAACCTATTAACCATAGGCCCAGCCCAGAATTGCTGTTTTTTGCCTGTTTTAGGGTTTCGAAGAAAAGGAATACCAAACGGACTCCAAACGGAATGAAACCTTCGGGAACGTGATTTTCTCAACGAATAAGACCCAGGAGACTTGGACCCTACGTCAAGACACAAAAGAGGAGGCCATGAGGTAGGGGGCGCGCCTCCCCCCCCCAAGCACGCCCTCCACCCTCGTGGGCCCCCCGTTGCTCCATCGACATACTCCTTCCTCCTATATATACCCATGTACCCCCAAACGATTAGATACGGAGCCAAAAACCTAATTCCACCACCGCAACTTTCTGTATCCACGAGATCCCATCTTGGGGCCTATTCCAGAGCTTCGTCGGAGGGGGCATCGATCACGGAGGGCTTCTACATCAACACCATAGCCCCTCCGATGAAGTGTGACTAGTTTATCTCAGACCTACGGGTCCATAGTTATTAGCTACATGGCTTCTTCTCTCTTTTTTGATCTCAATACAATGTTCTCCCCCTCTCTTGTGGAGAACTATTCGATGTAATCTTCTTTTTGCGGTGTGTTTGTTGAGACCGATGAATTGTGGGTTTACGATCAAGTCTATCTATGAATAATATTTGAATCTTCTCTGAATTCTTTTATGTATGATTGGTTATCTTTGCAAGTCTCTTCGAATTATCAGTTTGGTTTGGCCTACTATATTGATCTTTCTTGCAATGGGAGAAGTGCTTAGCTTTGGGTTCAATCTTGCGGTGTCCTTTCCCAGTGACAGTAGGGGCAGCAAGGCACATATTGTATTGTTCCCATCGAGGATAACAAGATGGGGTTTTCATCATATTGCATGAGTTTATCCCTCTACATCATGTCATCTTGCTTAAGGCGTTGCTCTGTTTTTAACTTAATACTATAGATGCATGCTGGATAGCGGTCGATGAGTGGAGTAATAGTAGTAGATGCAGGCAGGAGTCGGTCTACTTGTCTCGGACGTGATGCCTATATACATGATCATACCTAGATATTCTCATAACTATGCTCAATTCTGTCAATTGCTCAACAGTAATTTGTTCACCCACCGTAGAATACTTATGCTCTCGAGAGAAGCCACTAGTGAAACCTATGCCCCCGGGTCTATCTTTATCATATTAATCTCCCACTACTTAGTTAGTTCCTTTGCTTTTTTACTTTGCCTTTATTTTACTTTGCATCTTTATCACAAAAATACAAAAAATATTATCTTATCATATCTATCAGATCTCACTCTCGTAAGTGGTCGTGTAGGGATTTACAACCCCTATTCGCGTTAGTTGTGAGGATTTATTTGTTTTGTGCAGGTACGAGGGACTCACGCGTAGCCTCCTACTGGATTGATACCTTGGTTCTCAAAAACTAAGGGAAATACTTGCGCTACTTTGCTGCATCATCCCTTCCTCTTCGGGGAAAACCAACGCAGTGCTCAAGAGGTAGCACAGGGTCACCTAAGCAGCAAAATTATGCAATGAATAAAGCACTAGAACAAAATCTAATTGGACCATTAGAGGAGTCGCATACCAAGAAACAATCCCCCAAAGCAGTTTTTTCAATGGGGCTTTGAGCAAGGAGATCGAAAATGGCAGCAAAATGAGCTTGGACTCGAGTTTGAGCTGGTTAGTCATGTTTGTGGGAGGAAGAAGGAGTGTGTGGTAGCTGGAATAAGTGGAGGGGAGCCACCATGGGCCCATGAGGCAGGGGGGCGCGCCCAGGGGGGTAGGGCGCGCCCTTCACCCTCGTGGCCAGGTGCTTGCTCCCCCTGCTGTGTTCTCAGTGCCATATATTCTCAAATATTCCAGAAAAAAACATATTTAAATTTCAGGGCATTTGGAGAACTTTTATTTTTGGGGTATTTTTTATTGCATTGATAATTCAGAAAACAGACAGAATATACTATTTTTGCTTTATTTCAACTAAATAACATCAAGTAAAAAGAGGGTATAGAGAGTTGTGTTTTCTAAATTCATCCATCTCATGCTCATCAAAAGGAATCCACTAACAAGGTTGATCAGGTCTTGTTAACAAACTCATTCCGAATAACATGGAACCGGAGAATTTTCGAATAACACTAGGTTACCTCAACGGGGATATGCACATCCCCAACAATAAGAATATCATATTTCTTCTTGACAGTAGGAAGAGGAAATTCAAAACCTCCAAAAATAATCGATGGAATTTTTCCGATAGAGTTGATACTGTGGACTTGAGGTTGTTTCCTCGGAAAGTGTACCGTATGCTCATTACCATTAACATGAAAAATGACATTGCCTTTGGTGCAATCAATAACAGCCCCTGCAGTATTCAAAAAGGGTCTTCCAAGAATAATAAACATACTATCATCCTCGGGAATATCAAGAATAACAAAGTCCGTTAAAATAGTAACGTTTGCAACCACAACAGGCACATCCTCACAAATACCGACAGGTATAACAGTTGATTTATCAGCCATTTGCAAAGATATTTCAGTAGGTGTCAACTTATTCAAATCAAGTCTACAATATAAAGAGAGAGGCATAACACTAACACCGACTCCAAGATCACATAAAACAGTTTTAACATAGTTTCTTTTAATGGAGCATGGTATAGTTGATACTCCGGGATCTCCTAGTTTCTTAGGTATTTCAACCTTAAAAGTATAATTAGCAAGCATGGTGGAAATTTTAGCTTCCGGTATCTTTCTTTTATTAGTAACAATATCTTTCATGTACTTAGCATAAGGATTCATTTTAAGCATATCAGTCAAACGCATACGCAAAAAGATAGGTCTAATCATTTCAGCAAAGTGCTCAAAATCCTCATCATCCTTTTTCTTGGATGGTTTAGGAGGAAAAGGCATGGGTTTCTGAACCCATGGTTCTCTTTCTTTACCGTGCTTCCTAGCAACAAAGTCTATCTTATCATAACATTGATTCTTCGATTGTGGGTTGTCAAGATCAACAGCAGGTTCAATCTCTACTTCATTGTCATTACTAGGTTGAGCATCAACATGAACATCATTATTAACATTATCACTAGGTTCATTCTCATTACCAGATTGTCTTTTAGCATCAGAAATAGAAATATCATTGGGATTCTTAGGTGTGTCATCAACAGGTTCACTAGAAGCATGCAAAGTCCTATCATTTTTCTTTCTCTTCCTTTTAGAAGGACTAGATGCATCAATATTATTTCTCTGTGAATCTTGCTCAATTCTCTTAGGATGGCCCTCAGGATACAAGGGTTCCTGAGTCATTTTACCACCTCTAGTCATAACTCTAACAGCATTATCATTTTTCTTACTATTCAATTCATTGAGCAAATCATTCTGAGCTTTAAGTACTTGTTCTACTTGAGTGGTAACCATAGAAGCATGTTTACTAATAAGTTTTAGTTCACCTTTAATATTAGCTATATAATCACCCAAGTGTTCAAGCATATCAGCATTGCGTTTTAATTCTCTACCAAAATAAGCATTGAAGTTTTCTTATTTAACCATAAAGTCATCAAACTCATCCAAGCAAGGGCTAGCAAATTTAATAAATGGGATTTCAGCTTTATCATATCTATAGAGAGAATTTACCTTTACTACCTGTGTCCAGTTATCAAGACCATGCACTTCTTCAACAGGCGGTAAATTAAGACCACGTATTTCTTCAATAGGAGGTAAATTATTAATATCTTCAGCTTTCATACCTTTTTATTTCATAGATTTCTTTGCCTCTTGCATATCTTCAGGACTGAGAAATAGAATACCCCTTTTCTTCGGAGTTGGCTTAGGAGTTGGTTCAGGAATTGGATCGGGAACTGTCCAATTATTTTCATTAGTCAGCATATTATTCAATAGAATTTCAGCTTCATCTGGTGTTCTTTCCCTGAAAACACAACCAGCACAACTATCCAGGTGGTCTCTGAAAGTATCGGTTAGTCCATTATAAAAGATATCAAGTATTTCATTTTTCTTAAGAGGATGATCAGGCAAAGCATTAAGTAATTGGAGAAGCCTCCCCCAAGCTTGTGGGAGACTCTCTTCTTCAATTTGCACAAAACTATATATTTCCCTTAAAGCAGCTTGTTTCTTATGAGCGGAGAAATATTAGCAGAGAAGTAATAAATCATATCCTGGGGACTACGCACACAACCAGGATCAAGAGAATTAAACCATATCTTAGCATCACCCTTTAATGAGAACGGAAATAATTTAAGGATATAATAGTAGCGAGTTTTCTCATCATTAGTGAACAGGGTGGCTATATCATTTAATTTAGTAAGATGTGCCACAACAGTTTCAGATTCATAGCCATAGAAAGGATCAGATTCAACCAAAGTAATTATCTCAGGGTCAATAGAGAATTCATAATCTTTATCAGTAACAAAGATAGGTGAAGTAGCATAAGCAGGATCATATTTCATTCTAGCATTCAAAGTTTTTTGTTTCAGCTTAGCTAATAATTTCTTAAGATCACTCCTATCATTGCATGCAAGAAAGTCTCTAGCAGTTTCTTCATCCATAACATAGCCCTCAGGCACAACAGGTAATTTATATCTTGGAGGAGAGTCTTCATCATCACTTTCATCAATATTATCAATTTCAATAATTTCATTCTCTCTAGTCATAGCAAGTTGTGCATCAATGAATTCACCAAGTGGCACAGTAGTATCAAGCATAGAAGTAGTTTCATCATACGTATCATGCATAGCAGAAGTGGCATCATCAATAACATGCAACATATCAGAATTAATAGCAGAAGTAGGTTTAGGTGTCGCAAGCTTACTCAAAACAGAAGGTGAATCAAGTGCAGAGCTAGATGGCAGTTCCTTACCTCCCCTCATAGTTGAGGGATAAATCTTGGTTCTTGGATCTTTCAAGTTCTTCATAATGATAAGCAGATATAAATCCCAAGTGACTCAAAGAATAGAGTTATGCTCCCCGGCAACGGCGCCAGAAAATAGTCTTGATAACCCACAAGTATGGGGGATCGCAACAGTTTTCGAGGGTAGAGTATTCAACCCAAATTTATTGATTCGACACAAGGGGAGTCAAAGAATATTCTCAAGTATTAGCAGCTGAGTTGTCAATTCAACCACACCTGGAAACTTAATATCTGCAGCAAAGTGTTTAGTAGCAAAGTAATATGATAATAGTGGTAACGGTGGTAAAAGGTAATGGTAGCAAAAGTAATATTTTTGGTATTTTGTAGTGATGATAACAATAGCAACGGAAAAGTAAATAAGCGAGAACAATATATGGAAAGCTTATAGGCAATGGATCGTTGATAGAGAATTATGCCGGATGCGGTTCATCATGTAACAGTCATAACCTAGGGTGACACAGAACTAACTCCAGTTCATCAATGTAATGTAGGCATGTATTCTGAATATAGTCATACATGCTTATGGAAAAGAACTTGCATGACATCTTTTGTCCTACCCTCCTGTGGCAGCGGGGTCCTATTGGAAACTAAGGGATATTAAGGCCTCCTTTTAATAGAGTACCGGACCAAAGCATTAACACATAGTGAATACATGAACTCCTCAAACTACGGTCATCACCGGGAGTGGTCCCGATTATTGTCACTTTGGGGTTGCCGGATCATAACACATAGTAGGTGACTATAGACTTGCAAGATAGGATCAAAAACTCTCATATGTTGATGAAAACATAATAGGTTCAGATCTGAAATCATGGCACTCGGGCCCTAGTGACAAGCATTAAGCATAGCAAAGTCATAACAACACCAATCTCAGAACATAGTGGATACTAGGGATCAAACCCTAACAAAACTAACTCGATTACATGATAAATCTCATCCAACCCATCACCGTCCAGCAAGCCTACGATGGAATTACTCACGCACGGCGGTGAGCATCATGAAATTGGTGATGGAGGATGGTTGATGATGACGATGGCGACGGATTCCCCTCTCCGGAGCCCCGAACGGACTCCAGCTCAGCCCTCCCGAGAGAGTTTAGGGCTTGGCGGCGGCTTCGTATCGTAAAACGCGATGAATCCTTTGTTGGAAATATGCCCTAGAGGCAATAATAAAATGGTTATTATTATATTTCCTTGTTCATGATAATTGTCTATTGTTCATGCTATAGTTGTGTTATCCGGAAATCGTAATACATGTGTGAATACATAGACCACAACATGTCCCTAGTGAGCCTCTAGTTGACTAGCTCGTTGATCAATAGATGGTTACGGTTTCCGGACCATGGACATTGGATGTCATTGATAACGAGATCACATCATTAGGAGAATGATGTGATGGACAAGACCCAATCCTAAGCATAGCGCAAGATCGTGTAGTTCGTCTGCTAAAGCTTTTCTAATGTCAAGTATCTTTTCCTTAGACCATGAGATTGTGCAACTCCCGGATACTGTAGGAATACTTTGGGTGTGCCAAACGTCACAACATAACTGGGTGACTATAAAGGTGCACTACGGGTATCTCTGAAAGTGTCTGTTGGGTTGGCACGAATCGAGACTGGGATTTGTCACTCCGTATGACGGAGAGGTATCTTTGGGCCCACTCGTTAAGACTTCATCGTAATGAGCTAAATGTGACTAAGGGTTGGTCACGGGATGATGTGTTACGGAACGAGCAAAGTGACTTGCCGGTAACGAGATTGAACGAGGTATTGGAATACCGACGATCAAATCTCGAGCAAGTAACGTACCGATTGACAAAGGGAATTGTATACGGGATTGCTTGAATCCTCGACATCGTGGTTCATCTGATGAGATCATCGTGGAACATGTGGGAGCCAACATGGGTATCTAGATCCCGCTGTTTGTTATTGGCCGGAGAGTTGTCTCGGTCATGTCTGCATGGTTCCCGAACCCGTAGGGTCTACACACTTAAGGTTCGATGACGCTAGGGTTATTAGGAAGACTTGTATGTGATTACCTAATGCTATTCGGAGTCCCGGATGACATCCCGGACGTCACGAGGAGTTCCGGAATGGTCCGGAGGTGAAGATTTATATATAGGAAGTTGTCATACGGTCATCGGAAATGTTCGGGGGCATATCGGTATTGTACCGGGGCCGTCGGAGGGGTTCCAGGGGTCCACCGGGAGGGGCCACCTCTCTCGGAGGGCCTCATGGGCCGTAGAGGAAAGGAAACCAGCCCCAATTGGGCTGGGCGCATCCCCCCCTTGGGCCCATGCGCCTGGGGTTGGGGGGAAACCCTAGAGGGGGCGCCCCCTTGCTTGGGGGGCAAGCCACCCCCCTTGGCCGCCGCCCCCCCTCTAGATCTCATCTAGAGGGGTCCGGCCCCCTTCCTCCTTCCCCTATAAATAGAGGGGCAAGGGGACGGCTGCACACCACATCAAAGGCGCAGCCCCTCCCCTCCCCAGCACCTCTCCTCCTCCGTTAAGTGCTTGGTGAAGCCCTGCCGGAGTACTGCTGCTCCACCACCACCACGCCGTCGTGCTGTTGTTGGAGCTCTCTTCCTCAACCTCTCCCTCCTCCTTGCTGGATCACGGCGCGGGAGACGTCTCCACTCTGTACGTGTGTTGAACGTGGAGGTGCCGACCATTCGGCGCTAGGATCATCGGTGATTTGGATCACGACGAGTACGACTCCATCAACCCCGTTCTCATGCACGCTTCCGCTCGCGATTTACAAGGGTATGTAGATGCACTCCCCTCCCTCTCGTTGCTAGATGACTCCATAGATTGATCTTGGTGATGTGTAGAAAATTTTAAATTTATGCTACAATCCCCAACAGTGGCATCATGAGCTAGGTCTATGCGTAGTTTCTATGCACGAGTAGAACACAAGTTGTTGTGGGCGTCGATTTTGTCAATTTGCTTGCCGTTACTAGTCTTATCTTGATTCGGCGGCATCGTGGGATGAAGCGGCCTAGACCGGCCTTACACGTACGCTTACGTGAGACTGGTTCTACCGACTGACATGCACTAGTTGCATAAGGTGGCTAGCGGGTGTCTGTCTCTCCCACTTTAGTCAAATCAGATTCGATGAAAAGGGTCCTTATGAAGGGTAAATAGAAATTGGCACATCACGTTGTGGTTTTGGCGTAGGTAAGAAACGTTCTTGCTAGAAACCTATAGCAGCCACATAAAAACTTGCAACAACAATTAGAGGACGTCTAACTTGTTTTTGCAGCATATGTCATGTGATGTGATATGGCCAAAAGGATGTGATGAATGGTATATGTGATGTATGAGATTGATCATGTTCTTGTAATAGGAATCACGACTTGCATGTCGATGAGTATGACAACCGGCAGGAGCCATAGGAGTTGTCTTAATTTATTTATGACCTGCGTGTCAACATAAACATCATGTAATTACTTTACTTTATTGCTAACCGTTAGCCATAGTAGTAGATGTAATAGTTGGTGAGACAACTTCATGAAGACACGATGATGGAGATCATGATGATGGAGGTCATGGTGTCATGCCGGTGACGATGATGATCATGGCGCCCCAAAGATGGAGATCAAAAGGAGCAAAATGATATTGGCCATATCATGTCATTTTTGATTGCATGCGATGTTTATCATGTTTTTACATCTTATTTGCTTTAGAACGACGGTAGCTTAAATAAGATGATCCCTCGCAATAATTTCAAGAGAAGTGTTCCCCCTAACTGTGCACCGTTGCGAAGGTTCGTTGTTTTGAAGCACCACGTGATGATCGGGTGTGATAGATTTCAACGTTCGAATACAACGGGTGTAAGCCAGATTTACACACACAATACACTTAGGATGACTTGACGAGCCTAGCATGTACAGACATGGCCTCGGAACACGGAAGACCAAAAGGTCAAACATGAGTCGTATAGAAGATAAGATCAACATGAGGATGTTCACCGATGATGACTAGTCTGTCTCACGTGATGATCGGACACAGCCTAGTTGACTCGGATCATGTATCACTTAGATGACTAGAGGGATGTCTATCTGAGTGGGAGTTCATTAAATAATTTCATTAGATGAACTTAATTATCATGAACATAGTCTAAAATCTTTGCAATATGTCTTGTAGATCAAATGGCCCATGCTAATATTGCCCTCAACTTCAACGCGTTCCTAGAGAAAACCAAGCCGAAAGACGGTGGCAGCAACTACATGGACTGGGTCCGTAACCTGAGGATTATCCTCATAGCTGCCAGGAAAGCATATGTCCTTGATGCACCGCTAGGTGAAGCACCTGTTTTCCCTGCAGAACAAGACGTTATGAACGCTTGGCAGACACGTAGTGATGATTACTCCCTGGTTCAGTGCGGCATGCTTTACAGCTTAGAACCGGGGCTCCAAAAGCGTTTTGAGCAACACAAAGCATATGAGATGTTCCAAGAGCTGAAAATGGTTTTCCAAGCTCATGCCCGGGTCGAGAGATATGAAGTCTCCGACAAGTTCTGCAGTTGTAAGATGGAGGAGAATAGTTCCGTCAGCGAGCACATACTCAAAATGTCTGGGTTGCACAACTGCTTGTCTCAGCTGGGAGTTAATCTCCCGGATGATGCGGTCGTTGACAGAATCCTTCAGTCGCTCCCACCTAGCTACAAGAGCTTTGTGATGAACTTCAATATGCAGGGGATGGAAAAGACCATTCCTGAGGTATATTCAATGCTGAAATCAGTGGAGGTGGAAATCAAAAGGAACATCAAGTGTTGATGGTGAATAAAACCACTAAGTTCAAGAAAGGCAAGGGTAAAAAGAACTTCAAGAAGGACGGCAAGGGAGTTGTCGCGCCCGGTAAGCAAGCTGCCGGGAAGAAGCCAAAGCATGGACCCGAGCCTGAGACTGAGTGCTTTTATTGAAAGGGAAACGGTCACTGGAAGCGGAACTGCCCCAAGTACTTAGCGGATAAGAAGGCTGGCAATACCAAAGGTATATGTGATATACATGTTATTGATGTGTACCTAACCAGCGCTCGTAGTAGCTCCTGGGTATTTGATACCGGTGTAGTTGCTCATATTTGTAACTCAAAACAGGAACTGCGGAATAAACGGAGACTGACGAAGGACGAGGTGATGATGTGCGTCGGGAATGGTTCCAAGGTCGATGTGATCGCCGTCGGCACACTACCTCTAGATTTACCTACGAGATTAGTTTTAAACCTCAATAATTGTTATTTAGTACCAGCTTTGAGCATGAACATTGTATCTGGATCTCGTTTAATGCGAGATGGCTACTCATTTAAATCTGAGAATAATGGTTGTTCTATTTATATGAGAGACATGTTTTATGGTCATGCCCCGCTGGTCAATGGTTTATTCTTATTTAATCTCGAACGTGATGTTACACATATTCATAGTGTGAATGCCAAAAGATGTAAGGTTGATAATGATAGTCCCACATACTTGTGGCACTGCCGCCTTGGTCACATTGGTGTCAAACGCATGAAGAAACTCCATGCAGATGGACTTTTGGAGTCTCTTGATTATGAATCATTTGACATGTGCGAACCATGCCTCATGGGCAAAATCACCAAGACTCCGTTCTCCGGAACAATGGAGCGAGCAACCAACTTATTGGAAATCATACACAGTGATGTGTGCGGTCCAATGAGTGTTTAGGCTCACGGTGGCTATCGTTATGTTCTCACCCTCACTGATGACTTGAGTAGATATGGGTATGTCTACTTAATGAAACACAAGTCTGAGAACTTTGAAAAGTTCAAGGAATTTTAGAGTGAGGTTGAGAATCAACGTGACAGGAAAATCAAGTTCTTACTATCAGATCGTGGGGGAGAATATTTGAGTCACGAATTTGGCATGCACTTAAGGAAATGTGGAATAGTTTCACAACTCACGCCGCCTGGAACACCTCAGCGTAATGGTGTGTCCGAACGTCGTAATCACACTCTGTTAGATATGGTGCGATCTATGATGTCTCTTACCGATCTACCACTATCATTTTGGGGTTATGCTATAGAGACTGCCGCATTCACTTTAGATAGGGCTCCATCGAAATCCGTTGAGACGACACCGTATGAATTGTGGTTTGATAAGAAACCTAAGCTGTCATTTCTGAAAGTTTGGGGATGCGATGCTTATGTCAAGAAACTTCAACCTGAAAAGCTCGAACCCAAATCGGAAAAATGCATCTTCATAGGATACCCTAAAGAAACGATTGGGTATACCTTCTACCTCAGATCCGAAGGCAAGATCTTTGTTGCCAAGAATGGATCCTTTCTAGAGAAAGAGTTTCTCTCGAAAGAAGTAAGTGGGAGGAAAGTAGAACTTGATGAAGTATTGCCTCTTGAACCGGAGAGTGGCGCAGCTCAAGAAAATGTTCCTGAGGTGCCTGCACCGACTAGAGAGGAAGTTAATGATGATCATGAAACTTCAGATCAAGTTGCTACTGAACTTCGAAGGTCCACGAGGACACGTTCTGCACGAGAGTGGTACGGCAACCCTGTCCTGGAAATCATGTTGTTAGACAATGGTGAACCTTCGAACTATGAAGAAGCAATGGCGGGCCCAGATTCCGACAAATGGCTGGAAGCCATGAAATCCGAGATAGGATCCATGTATGAAACCGAAGTATGGACTTTGACTGACTTGCCTGATGATCGGCGAGCCATAGAAAATAAATGGATCTTTAAAAAGAAGACATACGCGGATGGTAATGTGACCATCTATAAGGCTCGGCTTGTTGCTAAGGGTTATCGACAAGTTCAAGGGGTTGACTACGATGAGACTTTCTCACCCGTAGCGAAGCTGAAGTCCGTCCGAATCATGTTAGCAATTGCCGCATTCTATGATTATGAGATATGGCAAATGGACGTCAAAATGACATTCCTTAATGGTTTCCTTAAGGAAGAATTGTATATGATGCAGCCAGAAGGTTTTGTCGATCCTAAGAATGCTGACAAGGTGTGCAAGCTCCAACGCTCAATCTATGGGCTGGTGCAAGCATCTCGGAGTTGGAACATTCGATTTGATGAGATGATCAAAGCGTTTGGGTTTACGCAGACTTATGGAGAAGCCTGTGTTTACAAGAAAGTGAGTGGGAGCTCTGTAGCATTTCTCATATTATATGTGGATGACATACTATTGATGGGAAATGATATAGAATTCTTGGAAAGCATAAAGGCCTACTTGAACAAGTGTTTTTCAATGAAGGACCTTGGAGAAGCTGCATATATATTAGGCATCAAGATCTATAGAGATAGATCGAGACGCCTCATTGGTCTTTCACAAAGTACGTACCTTGACAAGATATTGAAGAAGTTCAATATGGATCAGTCCAAGAAGGGGTTCTTGCCTGTATTGCAAGGTATGAGATTGAGCACGGCTCAATGCCCGACCACGGCAGAAGATAGAGAAAAGATGAGTGTCGTCCCCTATGCCTCGGCCATAGGGTCTATTATGTATGCCATGTTGTGTACCAGACCTGATGTAAACCTTGCCGTAAGTTTGGTAGGAAGGTACCAAAGTAATCCCGGCATGGAACACTGGACAGCGGTCAAGAATATCCTGAAGTACCTAAAAAGGACTAAGGATATGTTTCTCGTTTATGGAGGTGACGAAGAGCTCGTCGTAAAGGGTTACGTCGATGCTAGCTTCGACACAGATCTGGATGACTCTAAGTCACAAACCGGATACGTGTATATTTTGAATGGTGGGGCAGTCAGCTGGTGCAGTTGCAAGCAAAGCGTCATGGCGGGATCTACATGTGAAGCGGAGTACATGGCAGCCTCGGAGGCAGCACAAGAAGCAATCTGGGTGAAGGAGTTCATTACCGACCTAGGAGTTATTCCCAATGCGTCGGGCCCGATGACTCTCTTCTGTGACAACACTGGAGCTATTGCCCTTGCCAAGGAGCCCAGGTTTCACAGGAAGACCAGGCATATCAAGCGTCGCTTCAACTCCATTCGTGAAAATGTTCAAAATGGAGACATAGATATTTGTAAAGTGCATACGGACCTGAATGTCGCAGATCCGTTGACTAAACCTCTTCCTCGAGCAAAACATGATCAACACCAGAACTCTATGGGTGTTCGATTCATCACAATGTAACTAGATTATTGACTCTAGTGCAAGTGGGAGACTATTGGAAATATGCCCTAGAGGCAATAATAAAATGGTTATTATTATATTTCCTTGTTCATGATAATTGTCTATTGTTCATGCTATAATTGTGTTATCCGGAAATCGTAATACATGTGTGAATACATAGACCACAACATGTCCCTAGTGAGCCTCTAGTTGACTAGCTCGTTGATCAATAGATGGTTACGGTTTCCTGACCATGGACATTGGATGTCATTGATAACGGGATCACATCATTAGGAGAATGATGTGATGGACAAGACCCAATCCTAAGCATAGCGCAAGATCGTGTAGTTCGTCTGCTAAAGCTTTTCTAATGTCAAGTATCTTTTCCTTAGACCATGAGATTGTGCAACTCCCGGATACTGTAGGAATACTTTGGGTGTGCCAAACGTCACAACGTAACTGGGTGACTATAAAGGTGCACTACGGGTATCTCCGAAAGTGTCTGTTGGGTTGGCACGAATCGAGACTGGGATTTGTCACTCCGTATGACGGAGAGGTATCTCTGGGCCCACTCGGTAAGACATCATCGTAATGAGCTCAATGTGACTAAGGGTTGGTCACGGGATGATGTGTTACGGAACGAGTAAAGTGACTTGCCGGTAACGAGATTGAACGAGGTATTGGAATACCGACGATCGAATCTCGGGCAAGTAACGTACCGATTGACAAAGGGAATTGTATACGGGATTGCTTGAATCCTCGACATCATGGTTCATCCGATGAGATCATCGTGGAACATGTGGGAGCCAACATGGGTATCCAGATCCCGCTGTTGGTTATTGGCCGGAGAGTTGTCTCGGTCATGTCTGCATGGTTCCCGAACCCATAGGGTCTACACACTTAAGGTTCGATGACGCTAGGGTTATTAGGAAGACTTGTATGTGATTACCGAATGTTGTTCGGAGTCCCGGATGAGATCCCGGACGTCACGAGGAGTTCCGGAATGGTCCGGAGGTGAAGATTTATATATAGGAAGTTGTCATACGGTCATCGGAAAGGTCCGGGGGCATATCGGTATTGTGCCGGGGCCACCGGAGGGGTTCCGGGGGTCCACCGGGAGGGGCCACCTCTCTCGGAGAGCCTCATGGGCCGTAGAGGAAAGGGAACCAGCCCCAATTGGGCTGGGCGCATCCCCCCCTTGGGCCCATGCGCCTAGGGTTGGGGGGGGGGGAAACCCTAGAGGGGGCGCCCCCTTGCTTGGGGGGCAAGCCACCCCCCTTGGCCGCCCCCCCTCTAGATCTCATCTAGATGGGCCGGCCCCTTCCTCCTTCCCCTATAAATAGAGGGACAAGGGGAGGGCTACACACCACATCAAAGGCGCAGCCCCTTCCCTCCCCAACACCTCTCCTCCTCCGTTAAGAGCTTGGCGAAGCCCTGCCAGAGTACTGCTGCTCGACCACCACCACGCCGTCGTGCTGCTGTTGGAGATCTCTTCCTCAACCTCTCCCTCCTCCTTGCTGGATCAAGGCGCGGGAGACGTCTCCGCTCCGTACGTGTGTTGAACGCGGAGGTGCCGTCTGTTCGGCGCTAGGATCATCGGTGATTTGGATCACGACGAGTACGACTCCATCTACCCCGTTCTCTTGAACGCTTCTGCTCGCGATTTACAAGGGTATGTAGATGCACTCCTCTCCCTCTCGTTGCTAGATGACTCCATAGATTGATCTTGGTGATGCATAGAAAATTTTAAATTTATGCTACGATCCCCAACATCCTTCTCCCTGGTTTTTTTCCCCCGAAAGTGAATATATGGAGTCAGGGTTGAGGTCGATGGAGCGTCAGGGGGCCCACGAGGCAGGGGGCGCGCCCCCACCCTCGTGGATAGGTGGAGGCCCCCCTGACGTGGATCCTCCTCCCAGTATTTTTATATATTCCAAAATAATTCTCTGTTGATTTTCAGGTCATTCCGAGAACTTTTATTTCTGCACAGAAATAACACCATGGCAATTCTGCTGAAAACAACATCAGTCCGGGTTAGTTCCATTCAAGTCATGCTAGTTAGAGTACAAAACAAGGGCAAAAGTGTTTGGAAAAGTAGATACGAAGGATACGTATCAGGGCCGTCCGCTCCAGGCCGTCCCCGTGGCTGCACCGACCCTCGCTGGAAGTGCGTTATATCGACTAGAGGGGGGTGAATAGGCAATTTTTATGAAATTCTTCACTGAGGAATTTGCCGGTGAGGAAATTCCTTAGTGAAGAACTACTAGCGGCGGAATAAGTACTCAAAAGTAAACATAACAGAATACAAGCATAGTCATCATGATGAAATGAAGACAGGCACAGAGTACAGGAAGCGTAATCACAGGATAACACAGGATGAAGACAAACAGACTGAAGAAATTAAACTGAGGAAATTGAGAAAGTCTTCAGTCAAAGTCTTCAAACATAGATATGAACAAGCACACAACACAGTTATGAGGAAATGAAAGAGTTGAGGAAATAGAACCAGTAAGCTTGATGAAGACAATGATTTGGTAGACCAGTTCCAACTGCTGTCTCAGTTGTACGTCTGGTTGGAGCGGCTGAGTATTTAAACTCGAGGACACACAGTCCCGGACACCCAGTCAAGGACACTTAGTCCAAGACACCCAGTCCTCACCGTATTCTCCTTGAACTAAGGTCACACAGACCTCGTCCAATCACTCGTGGTAAGTCTTCAGGCGACTTCCAAACCTTCACAAACTTGGTCACTCGGCGATCCACAATTCCTCTTGGATGCTCTAGACCATGACGCCTAACCGTCTGGAAGAAGCACAGTCTTCAAAGGTAACAAGCGTCGGATCCACTCAGGATCAATCTCTTCAGTGATGCTCAATCACTTGGGGTTTGTAGGTGTTTGGGTTTTGGGTTTTTGGTTTTTCCTCACTTGATGATTTTCGCTCAAAGTCCTCGGAGGATGGGTTGCTCTCAAATGACAAGTGTCAGTTTCTCTCGGAGCAGCCAACCAGCTAGTGGTTGTAGGGGGCGGCTATTTATAGCCTAGGGAGCAGCCCGACATGATAAGACATAAATGCCCTTCAATGATATGACCGTTAGGTGGATAGATATTTTGGGACAGCTGGCGCATAGCACAACAACGGTCGGAATTTTGAGTAGCAAAATCCTCAGGGCTATCATGTTCCTCACTGTGTAGGCAATCCGCACTGGCGAATTCCTAACTCCTCAATTAGGACAAATTCCTCAGAGACCAGAAGAACTTCGTCTCTGTCACTGAAGAAATTGACTGAACTGTATGAGATTTCCAATGGCTTCACTCGAAGGGATTGGTAGATGTTGGATTTTGAGTTGAGCATCACATGGAAATTTTTCCTAAGTATTTCCTCGACCCCCTTTAATAGTACGGTGTTTCCTATGACTCAAGAAAGAGAAAAACAAAACTATGAAAACGAAAGTCTTCAAGCTTCATATTCCTCGCATGAATATCAAGTCTCACAGACACACCAATTTCTTCACTTTCAAAGTCTTCATGAAAGTCTTTAGAAATACCAAAATCTTCAGTCGAAGATATTAATTTTTAGGGGTCGACTTTTCCTGTAAATATCAAACTCCTCATAGATTTATAGACCCGTGTACACTCACAAACGCATTAGTCACTTAACCTATAAGTCTTCAATACACCAAAATCACTAAGGGGCACTAGATGCACTTACAATCTCCCCCTTTTTGGTGATTGATGACAATATAGGTTAAGTTTTCAACGGGGATAAACATATGAAGTGTAACTACTGATATTGAGGAATTTGATTGCAAGATATAGAAGAACTCCCCCTGAAGATGTGCATAGTGAGGAATTTTCTTTTGAAGCAATGCACACTTGAAGAGTTGAATCATGGAGATCTCCCCTTATATCTTGTAATTCATAAACGCATTTAACATATAATATGAAGAATTTGAATGCATGATGAAATATGGTGCCTGATGAAATTCAACATGCGTGCAATAATATTTAACGAGGAATAAGCATGCAGAATAGTGCATCAAAAGTATCAGAGCACCATCGGGTTTAAGATTACAACTTGATCCAATAAAGTTTCAGAAGAACGAGAGTTGTAACTTAGCAAAAAAACGCCCATATAGTAGACCCGCTTGGATACTAACTCATATTTCTCCCCCTTTGTCATCGAATGACCAAAAGGATCGAAAATGAGGACTAACGCCCCTGAAGATAATCATGTTGATGAAGGAGCGCCAGCGTTGTTGGGGTCGTTTGTTGATGTAGGGCCTGCCGCAGTGTCGTCCAAATCTTCATGTTCATCAGTGTCGCGTGATGAAGAAAATGAGCTGGCCACCAGAGAAGGAACTTGGACCTTCTTGAATTTCTTCGGTGGAGGTGCAGACCAGTCAAAATCTTCTTTGAGACCCATGTTCTTCAGATCTTCTTCACCATATAGATGTGACAGGATTGCCCAGGTGCGACCGAAGACTTGATGGAGGTAGTAGTGGTTTTTCTTCACTACATTGTGTGTGGCAGTCATGTTGTGAAGAAGTGAACCAAACTGATGCTTAACCCATTTGTGATTTTGATCCACCTTCTGGTGAAGACTAAGCAGAAGTTCACGGTCAGTCATCACGCGCGGAGCAGTGGCTTGAGGAGTGGACTTAGGTGCATTGGCAGAGTCATGTGTGGCAGAGTCATCATTGGTGGAATAAGATGCAGCTTTGCGAAACTGACCATCCAATGGATGAATGCCTTCATCTATTACAACTGGTGCCTTGCCCTTTCCATCAACTAAGGAATATGTTTGCTTGAGGACTTCAATTGGGGGCAAGTAGCTGAGGTGATTCTGGAAATCAGCTTTGTAGTTGAGTGAAGACCTTGTTCTGAGGAATCTCATAATCCAAGGTGCATAAGGCTTCAGCTCAAACGGAGACAGTGCAACATTGGCCATAGTCCTCATGAAGAAATCGTGATAATTGACAGGAATGCCATGAACGATGTTGAATACCAGATTCTTCATGATGCCAACAATTTCCTCATCAGATGAGTCGTGGCCTTTGATAGGACTGATTGTCCTCGTAAGAATACGATAGACAGTTCTGGGCACGTACAGCAATTCCTTCACGAGGAATTTGGTTCGTGGTGCCTGACCTGGTTTCAAAGGCTTCATCAGCACCTGCATGTAATGATGTGTGAGCTCAGGTTCACTGTAGATGCAGTGAGCTTCTTCAAGGGAAGGACTGAGTGGTAGAGCACGAAGCAATTCAAAGGCTGGTACAGTGTAGTGAGTGTTTTCAGACATCCAGTCCAGCACCCATGAATTCACATCTTCGGCATCTCCGGTGATGTGCAGTGTTGCATAGAATTGAAGAATCGGTTCTTCATTCCAATCGCAGATGTCAGAGCAAAAGTTGAGCAGTCCAGCATCATTAAGAACACTCAGGACTGGTGCGAAGCACGGTAGAGATTCCATATCCATGTGAGGAATATGCTCATGGTAGAAAATCTTCTCCTTGTTGAACAGCACTGAGGAATAGAAATTGGCTTGACTGGCAGTCCAGAAACGCCTCTTCCTAATGCGAGTAGAGTCATATGGGTTGTAGTCTTCGAAGAATACGTTCTCGCCGAAGAAATCATCAGCCTTGAACTTTTGCTTGCGTGAGAATGGATCCTTTGGCTTCGGCAGAGGAGTGTCAGTGAGTTGCATCACGACCTCAGGAATCTCAATCGCAGGTTCTTCAGGCTGAGGAATTTCTGGTTCCTCCTCAGTGGCAGTCTGCGTAGTTGGTTGTTCAGCAGCAGCAGTTTCTTCAGCGCTAGTGGCTGGGATTTCCTCATGGACAGATGCAGTGGGATGAGTTTCTTCAGAGCCCATGTGAACAGTTTGTGTGGGGGACTGAGGAATATGCTGTAGAGGGGTGAACATTGGAGAATTTGGAAGCTGACTTTCCCAGAATTCATCACTCATTACGGGTGTGGAGCAGCCAATGTCCACATCTTCATCTTCCGTTTCTTCAACGCCAGCCTCTTCAGCTGTGAACTAAGGCATAGGCGAGGAGATGATAGGTGTTGAAGGGATCGCATCCACTTCAATTTCTTCATCCAACGGTTCAGACGAAGCAGCAGAAGGAGTTTCGTCATCAGATCCGCTGGGGATCACATATTCTTCATCAAAAGGAACGAGGTCCTTTGATGGCCTGGTTGAGATGGGAACAACATCAATCGGATTTGCAAATGAGCTTGTCATAGGCTTCATTTTCTTTGGAGCTGAAGAATCTGAAGCAGCTGATGCTTTCCTTTTCTTCACTGCAGTACGCTCTACAGCCTTGGTCTTCTTCACATCTGATGCAGATGGAAGGATTGGAGTTGAAGTTGGTGCAGGAGCAGCTGAGGAATCTGGTTGATTTTCTTCGGGCACAACTGATGCAGTTGCCCTGAGTTCTTCAGTTTCTTCAGGCACACCACTAGTGGGTGCCCTGGCAATTTTTTCAGCGGCTGGAATGCAGTCATCAGCCCTGGAACTCACATTATCTTCAGCAGTCTGATTGTCATCAGCGGTGCTGGCATTTTCTTCAGTAGGCTGAGCAGATGCTTCAGCCCGAGGAATTTCCTGTTGCGTTAGGGCTGCAACATTAGAAGTGAAGTTATTCGCATGTTTCACAAAACGAACCTTGGCTCCAAGCCAATCAGAGCGATATGCGTCAAAGTTATCACTGAGTTTCTTAATCTCAGTCTGAATAGTGACAAGTTCTTCAATTGTCATAGAGACAACGTTTTTCTTCAGATAGCGCTCTTTCTTGTACTGTGCTTTCTTGATCTGCCTAGCCTTCTCAAATTTCCACTTTTCTTCTTGAATGAAGTGGGTCAGCATGTGACTCTGGCCATGAGTCAGCTTGAAGTCAGGCAAGGGAGTGTTGGGGTCCTTGTGCCAATCATCAATGTAGTTGAGGATCAGCTTGGGATCCAACAGCAGTGGCACTTCTGATCCTTTGGCTCTAGCGGCCCTGACTTGCCTGTCTCTGATGATTTCTGCAAGTTCATCATCATCAGCTTCGTCTTCAACAGACGGCACTTGGAAAGCGACTTGTTTCTTTTGAGGACTTGGGCGAGGACCTCGTCTAGCAGTGGCCTTTGTCTTCAGCAGTGAGGGGCCAGCTGAGGAACTTGGTGCAGCTGAGGAACTAGCTGAGACACCTGAGGCAATGGAGATGCCGGCAGTCCTTTGGCACGAAGCGAGATGCACAGGTGCTGAGGATTTGGTCGGAACAGCTGAAGGCTTTGGCGGAGGAGCTGAGGACTGAAGGAAATATGCCCTAGAGGCAATAATAAAGTTATTATTTATTTCCTTATATCATGATAAATATTTATTATTCATGCTAGAATTGTATTAACCGGAAACATAATACATGTGTGAATACATAGACAAACAGTATGTCACTAGTATGCCTCTACTTGACTAGCTCGTTGATCAAAGATGGTTATGTTTCCTAACCATAGATATGAGTTGTCATTTGATTAAGGGGATCACATCATTAGGAGAATGATGTGATTGACTTGACCCATTCCGTTAGCATAGCACTTGATCGTTTAGTTTGTTGCTATTGCTTTCTTCATGACTTATACATGTTCCTATGACTATGAGATTATGCAACTCCCGTTTACCGGAGGAACACTTTGTGTGCTACCAAACGTCACAACGTAACTGGGTGATTATAAAGGTGCTCTACAGGTGTCTCCAAAGGTACTTGTTGGGTTGGCATATTTTGATATTAGGATTTGTCACTCTGATTGTCGGAGAAGTATCTCTGGGCCCTCTCGGTAATGCACATCACTTAAGCCTTGCAAGCATTGCAACTAATGAGTTAGTTGCGGGATGATGTATTACAGAACGAGTAAAGATACTTGCCGGTAACGAGATTGAACTAGGTATTGAGATACCGATGATCGAATCTCGGGCAAGTAACAAACCGATGACAAAGGGAACAAACGTATGTTGTTATGCGGTCTGACCGATAAAGATCTTCGTAGAATATGTGGGAGCCAATATGAGCATCCAGGTTCCGCTATTGGTTATTGACCGGAGACGTGTCTCGGTCATGTCTACATTGTTCTCGAACCCGTAGGGTCCGCAGCTTAAGGTTTCGATGACAGTTATATTATGAGTTTATGAGTTTTGATGTACTGAAGGAGTTCGGAGTCCCGGATGAGATCAGGGACATGACGAGGAGTCTCTAAAAGGTCGATACGTAAAGATCGATATATTGGACGACTATATTCGGACATCGGAAAGGTTCCGAGTGATTCGGGTATTTTTTGGAGTACCGGAGAGTTACGGGAATACGTATTGGGCCTTATTGGGCCATACGGGAAAGAAGGAAAAGGGCATCAAGGGTGGCCGCACCCCTCCCCTTGGTCTGGTCCGAATTGGACTAGGGAAGGGGGGCGCCCCCTTCCTTCCTTCTCCTTTTCCCTTCCTCTTTTCCTATTCCATATGGGAGGTGGAATCCTACTAGGACTAGGGAGTCCTAATAGGACTCCACACTTGGCGCGCCCCCTCCTAGGGCCGGCCTCCTCCTCCCTTGCTCCTTTATATACGGGTGCAGGGGGGCACCCCAAAGACACAACAATTGATCATTGATCACTTAGCCGTGTGTGGTGCCCCCTTCCACCATAATCCTCGATAATATTGTAGCGGTGCTTAGGCGAAGCCCTACGACGGTAGAACATCAATATCGTCACCACGCCGTCGTGCTGATGGAACTCTTCCCCGACATTCTGCTGGATCGGAGACCGGGGATCGTCATCGAGCTGAACGTGTGCTAGAACTCGGAGGTGCCGTAGTTTCGGTGCTTGATCGGTCGGGCCGTGAAGACGTACGACTATATCAACCATGTTGTGCTAACGCTTCCGCTTTCGGCCTACGAGGGTACGTGGACAACACTCTCCTCTCTCGTTTCTATGCATCACCATAATCTTGCGTGTGCGTAGGAAATTTTTGAAATTACTACGTTCCCCAACAAGGACTTTGGAGGAACAGGAGCAGCATGAGGAATTGGCCGCGAGGGCTCTGATGATTCTGGCCGTGAGGGCATTGCTGAGGAAGCACTTGGCTTGCGCGCAGGCTTCTTTGACATAGCCTTCTTTGGCTTGACAGCAAGGACCTCAGCAGAGGCAGCAGCAGCAGCAGAGTCTTCATTGAATTTCCTCACTGCTTCTTTGGCTTGCTTAGCCAACTCGCCTTGGCGCTTGGCCCATTCATCAGGATAGTCCTGACCGCGCTTGAGGCTGGTGGGATCAGCAATTTGGCCAGGTGCCAGTGGTGCTCTTGGGCATGGAGGATTGAGTGCGAATTTCTTCATATACTTAGGAGTGACATATCTGTACTCCCTCCATTCTCTTTCCCATCTCCTCTCTATCTTCTGAATGCGCACTTTGCGCTCATTCTTGGTTTCCTCAGTAGGTGTGCAGTACCCAGCATATATGTCATCAGGGATTTCAAAGGTTGTATTTACCTCAGGCCTCTTTCCTCCCTTCTGTGGCTTCTTACCATCAGCCATTTTCTTTAGTTGAGGAATTTGAACAATTGAATTCTCTGAAGAAGTATGCAACTTTTCTTCGAGGAACGCTGCAAATGAGTTAAGTTGATGAGAACCTAGTGGTTCAGCAGCTGACATGTGTACCTGTGAACAGAGTATAGTTGCGAGAAATTTGGAGAGGTCATATGCGTTCTCAGAAGGATTTTCAAAATGAACAAGTTTGAGGAATTTGACCAGATGAGTCTTGAAGATTTTCACTAAGCGTTCTTTGTCTTAGGTTCCAGAGTTGTATAGATCGAAGATCCACACAATTGAGGAATCTTGAAGAAAAATGATGCTTAGATAAACGAATCAAGAACGGATGACTTGTGAGGTGTTCAGTGTGTGAAGATATGAAGAAAAACACTTTTGAAGATTTTGTCGATAATCATTAGAATCAACGAGGGCAGTAAAAGTAACTTTTAATTACCCTAGACGAAGAACACGGTGAACTGGAGTGAGGAGATGTGAAGTTCGTCTGTGCAGATCTTCCACGCCCTAACTTGGCGGAGGAAGACAGCTACGGCGGCGGCGCAGTGAAGATGTCCGCGGTCCGCGCGAGTACGTCGGCGACGAGGTCGAGGCAGTGAAGCTCTTCCTCACCGGCGGCGATGAAGTAGCGGCGGCGCTAGGGTTTGAGAAGCTCGAGCTGGAGAGAGAGGTCGAGCGGAGTAAAAGAAGTGAGGAAGGGAAGGAGGGGTATTTATAGCCACGGTGAAAAAACTGCTCGCCCGAAGAAATTGGACGAACATGCCCCTGACCCTTCTCATTCGCATGACATGTGTCACCCACGCAGTGAGAGGTGGAGATCGTGTTAGATCGTGGGTGAGTGGATAAGTGTATTGTGGGATGCAGAACGGTTTGAGCGGCAAAACCGAAAATTTCGATAAGATAGGTTTTAAAGTTCCGTTCGCACTTTCTTCAGCTGACAAGGACACAGTGAAGATTTTGAACGAGTTTCAAATAGAACGCACATGAAGAATTTGTGGACAGATTGGGTTGAGTATAGCATAGAGGGGAAGGGTCCAATCACATTCACTTAGCAGAAAACCAACTTGAAGAAATAGCAATAAGTGAATGCTGTAGAGGACATAAACTCATATATATATATAGCCAATGAAGAAAAACGACGGAACCAGTGAGGACTTTGCAAAGTTGAAGAATATGAATAATTTGAGGAATTTCAACTGTTGGTGGTGGCGTGACCCACCGTATAAGAATGATGATTTCAGACACCGCGTACAATTATCGTAGGGTTCGGAGAATCAAATTCTTCGTTAATTTCTTCACACTAAGAGTGTTATTCTTCATTGATTGAAGAAAAATGTTTCTTCATGTGTTGCACATCTAAGTCATCAATTTTGCATAAGTGTTAGGATGAGTGTCCTTTTCAAAGAACATTCGACGATTCTAGGATATTTAGCTCACACCGCAACTTGCTGAATCTCTTCTCATCCAAGGGCTTTGTGAAGATATCGGCTAGCTGTTCTTCAGTCTTCACATGCTCAATAGAAATGTCGCCCTTCAACACATGATCACAAAGAAAATGATGACAAATCTGAATGTGCTTTGTCTTCGAGTGCTGAACTGGGTTGTGAGCAATCTTGATGGCACTCTCATTGTCACAGAAGAGAGGCACATTCTTCATGTTTACGTCGTAGTCCTTGAGAGTTTGCTTCATCCATAGCAATTGAGCACAGCAAGAACCAGCGGCAATGTACTCAGCTTCAGCAGTAGATAGTGATACGCAGTTCTGTTTCTTCGAGGACCAACAAACCAAAGATCGTCCGAGGAAATGACATGTACCAGATGTTGACTTGCGATCCACACGATCACCAGCATAGTAAGAGTCAGAATATCCAACAAGATCAAAAGTCGAGCCCTTGGGGTACCATAATCCAAGTGTTGGTGTGTGAGCTAGATATCGAAGAATATGCTTCACAGCCTTATGGTGTGATTCCTTCGGTGCAGCTTGAAATCAGGCACACATGCAAACACTAAGCATTATATCTGGCCTAGATGCACATAAGTATAATAAGGAACCTATCATGGAGCGGTATACCTTATGATCGAAGTCAATACCATTTTCATCAGTGCACAGATGGCCATTTGTGGGCATAGGAATTTTGACGCCTTTGCAATCTTGCATGCCGAATTTCCTCAGTACATCCTTGAGGTATTTCTCCTGAGATATGAATATGCCATTGTGTTGTTGACGAATTTGAAGACCTAAGAAGAATTTTAACTCTCCCATCCTAGACATTTGATATTCTTCACTCATCATATAGGCAAATTCATCACTATAATGTTGGTCAGTACAGCCAAAGATAATATCATCAACATATACTTGGCACACAAACAATTCGCCATCATAAGATTTAGTGAAAAGAGTAGGGTCGAGTGAACCGGGTTTGAAGCCTTTCTTCATGAAGAGTTCCTTCAAGGTATCATACCAAGCCCGTGGGGTCTGCTTAAGGCCATAGAGGGCCTTGTTGAGTCTGAAGACTTTGTCAGGATTCTTTGGATCTTCAAAACCTGGGGGTTGAGCAACATATACTTCTTCCTCAAGCTTACCATTGAGGAATGCACTTTTCACATCCATTTGATATAAAGTGATATCATGATGGTTAGCATAAGCAAGTAATATGCGAATAGCCTCAAGTCTAGCAACAGGTGCAAAAGTTTCATCAAAATCAATTCCTTCAACCTGTGTGTAGCCTTGAGCTACAAGCCGTGCCTTATTCCTCACCACAAGGCCATTTTCATCTTGCCTGTTGCGGTAGATCCACTTTGTGCCGATGATATTGTGCTTGCGAGGATCTGGACGTTTGACCAGTTCCCAGACATTGTTAAGCTCGAACTGATGTAATTCCTCTTGCATGGCTGAATCCACTCAGGCTCCAGAAATGCTTCATCTACCTTAGTGGGCTCTGTAATAGAGACAAAAGCATACTGCCCACAAAAGTTAGACAAATGTGAAGCTTTTGAGCGTGTGAGAGGACCTGGCGCATTGATGTCATTGATGGTCTTTTCAACTTGCACTTCTTTTGCAATGCGAGGATGAGCTGGTTGTCATTGAAGAATTTAATCAGCGTTTTCTTCAGCATTTTCTTCAGGTGCATTAGCTCGACGTTCTTCATGTTCTGATAGAGGCTAAGGTGTCCCGATGTTTCGATGAGATGGTGGCTATCGTTTTCTGTGGGAGTCGACCTTGACGATCCGACTACGAACGTGCGAGACGTCGCACCTTAGCAATCGCTAAACCAACTTCCGAGGGTTATTGACCACGCCGGAGCACGATCAACCTGACCACGAGGGTTTGTTTCCTGCGAGCAAACGAAGAACAAGCAAGAAACTGAGATTGCAATCTAGATATTGCGAATATAAGATGAAAGCTTTATTGATCAAGGTGGGGTTCTGTGACGTCTTGGTCTGGTCGTTGGACACAGACGAAGTACGCGAAGTTGCAGCTATGGCGAACTTTTAATCTAAACAAAACCCAAAGTCTAAACGACGCCCTAAGGGTTGTATATATGGAGGAAGAGGGGGGAATTTCATGGCCCTTGAGGGTGGGGTCCGAAACCAACCCTAACTCTTGTTTCCCCACACATACGGACTCTAAAAATAGCCTATACTTAAGTATTTCGAAATTACATGGGCCTGGCCCATTAATAAGGTGACGCAGCACCTAGAATAGCCTATGGACGAATATTATGAAGTGGCATCTTGTATATTTCGTCCAAGGCTTCATGCACTCCTTATGGCGGCTTTAAAGTTCTGAAATCATCACTTGTAACTCCGTTCTTGATCCCCTTGCGCATGCCATCAACTCCATGTGTGTTCTTGCTCCAATGTTCATCCTTCTCCAAGCTAGGCCCTTCATTTGTAAGCAAAACAAATGTATCCAATTTAGGCAGCATCATAATCTCATGAACATTAGAATCATTACCAAGAAACGAAAGTACCTGGTAATTTAATTGGCGTGCGCAAGCTCTAGTAATTGGTCCAGTATATCTAACAGTAGGGGCTATGGGTGTAACAATGGTATTGATGTCCTCATCATCCTTCCCTTCTTGAAATGAAGTCGTCCTCGACGGAAGCGCATCTTCCTCACCCAAATAAGGCTTCAAATCTGCAATGTTAAAAGTGGGACTAACCCCAAAATCTACAGGTAGCTCAAGTTTATATGCATTATCATTTATTTTCTCTAACACCTTAAAAGGACCATCAGCACGTGGCATTAGCTTTGATTTGCGCAGATTAGGAAATCTATCTTTACGCAAATGTAACCAAACAAGATCTCCAGGCGCAAACACAACATGTTTTCTACCCTTATCTCCAGCAAGTTTATATTTAGCATTCATACGCTCAATGTTTTCCTTAGTTAACTCATGCATTTTTAAAATCAATTCAGAACGTTCTTTAGCATCAAAATTAACCTTCTCTGAAGATGGAAGAGGCAACAAATCAATAGGTGCATGAGGTAGGAAACCATACACAATTTCAAAAGGGCACATCTTAGTAGTAGAATGCAATGAACGATTATAAGCAAATTCAATATGAGGCAAGCATTCTTCCCACATTTTCTTGTTATTCTTCAAAACAGCCCTAAGCATAGTAGACAATGTTCTATTGACTACTTCAGTTTGTCCATCAGTTTGGGGGTGACAAGTAGTACTAAAAAGCAGCTTAGTCCCCAACTTAGCCCATAAACATCTCCAAAAGTGGCTAAGAAATTTAGTATCACGATCTGAAACAATAGTATTTGGCACACCATGTAAGCGAATAATTTCACGAAAGAACAAATCAGCAACATTAACAGCATCATCGCTTTTATGACATGGTATAAAGTGTGCCATTTTCGAGAACCTATCCACGACAACAAATATGCTATCCCTCCCATTATTTGTTCGAGGTAAACCTAAAACAAAGTCCATAGATATATCCTCCCAAGGAACACTAGGTACAGGCAAAGGCATATATAAACCATGAGGATTGAGTCGTGACTTAGCTCTTTGACATGTAGTGCAGCGAGCAACAAAACGCTCAACATCCCGTCTCATCTTTGGCCAAAAGAAATGTGTAGCAGGTATATCCTCCGTCTTCTTGACGCCAAAGTGTCCCATTAATCCTCCTCCATGCGCCTCCTGCAACAACAAAAGACGAACGGAGCTAGCTGGAATGCATAGCTTGTTAGCACGAAACACAAATCCATCGTTAAGAACGAACTTGTTCCAAGTTCTCCCTTCCTTACAATTCTGCAATACATCTTTAAATTCAGCATCATGAACATATTGATCTTTGATGGTCTCCAAACCAAATATTTTAAAGTCAAGTTGTGAAAGCATAGTATAACGATGAGACAAGGCATCAGCAATAACATTTTCTTTACCCTTCTTGTGTTTAATGACATAAGGGAAAGTCTCAATGAATTCAACCCATTTAGCATGTCTACGGTTCAGTTTTGCTTGACTTTTAATGTGTTTTAAAGATTCATGATCAGAATGTATAACAAATTCCTTGGGCCATAAATAATGTTGCCATGTTTCTAAGGTCCGAACAAGAGCATATAATTCTTTATCATAAGTAGAATAGTTCAGACTAGGCCCACTCAATTTTTCAGAAAAGTATGCAACAGGTTTTCCATCTTGTAATAACACACCTCCTAATCCAATTCCACTAGCATCACATTCAAGCTCAAAAGTCTTATTGAAACTAGGAAGTTGGAGTAAAGGAGCATGTGTCAACTTATCTTTCAATACCGTGAAGGCTTCTTCCTGTGCGATACCCCAAACAAAAGGCACATCCTTCTTTGTAAGCTCGTTGAGAGGTGCAACAATGGTGCTGAAATCTCTCACAAAACGCCTATAGAAACCAGCGAGGCCAAGGAAACTCCTCACTTGTGTGACCGTTTTGGGCTGCGGCCAACTCTCAATAGCTTCAATCTTGGCTTTATCAACTTCAATTCCCTGTGGAGTAACAACATAGCCAAGATAAGATACTCGGTCGGTGCAAAAGGTGCACTTTCCAAGGTTTCCAAACAAACATGCATCACGTAGAGCAATAAAAACAGCACGTAAATGTTCCAAATGTTCCTCCAAAGATTTGCTATAAATCAATATGTCATCAAAGTAAACTACCACAAATCGTCCAATGAAAGCACGTAAAACTTCATTCATTAACCTCATGAAAGTACTAGGTGCATTAGTTAACCCAAAAGGCATGACTAACCACTCATATAATCCAAACTTAGTTTTAAATGTTGTTTTCCATTCATCTCCCAATTTCATACGAATTTGATGGTATCCACTACGCAAATCAACTTTGGAGAATATTGTAGAGCCACTCAATTCATCAAGCATATCATCTAGCCTAGGAATAGGATGACGATAACGAATAGTAATATTATTTATGCCTCTACAATCAACGCACATACGCGACGTACCATCCTTTTTCGGCACTAAAATGATAGGAACAACACAAGGACTAAGGGATTCGCGTATATAACCTTTGTCGAGCAGTTCTTGTACTTGACGCATAATCTCCTTCGTCTCCTCTGGATTGGTATGGTATGGTGCACGGTTGGGTAGCGAAGCACCGGGAATTAAGTCAATTTGATGCTCAATCCCTCGAATAGGTGGTAATCCCGGTGGCACGTCTTGTGGAAAGACGTCAGCGAACTCCTGCAAAATGTTAGTGACAGCAGGGGGCAAAGAGGAAGGCACGTCCTCGAATGAAAATAATGCCTCTTTGCACACAAAAGCATAGCAAACAGATTTGCTGAAATCTAGCTCATCAATATCAGATTTGGTGGCAAGTAAACATGCACTTTTCAATTTAATTTCAGAAACAACAGTAGATGGTTTATTATTAGGCTTCATTTGGTGCTCAAATTCTTTTGCCACAATCTGATTTTCACTCTTATTTGTCTCCTGTTTTGCTTTATTAGCTCTATTAATATCATCTTTCAAAATTGAATCAGGAGTCATAGGAAGCAAAGTAATATTTTTATCGTTATGAACAAGAGTATACTGATTGTTTCTACCATGGTGTACAGAATTTTTATCAAATTGCCATGGTCTACCAAGTAATAAGGAACATGCTTGCATAGGTACCACATCACAATCAACATAATCAGCATATGTAGAGATACTAAAATGCACACAAACAGTACGTGTTACCTTAACCTTGCCGCTGTTGTTGAACCATTGGATGTAGTAAGGATGTGGATGTGGTCTTGTGGTGAGAGATAGCTTCTCCACCATCTCCATGCTAGCCAAGTTATTGCAGCTCCCTCCATCTATGATCACGCGAACAGAACGTTCCTTCACAACTCCCTTTGTATGGAACAAATTATGCCTCTGATTTTGCTTAGCTTGTGTAACCTGCACACTCAAAACACGTTGAGCAACTAAACATTCATACATGTCAGCATCTTCAGGAGCCATGTATTGCGTCTCATGATCAGAATCGTCTCCACCGTGTTCGTCACGTGTAATAAGAGCCAAAGTCTCCTCATCATAGTCACTAGCGGACTCATACCACCATCCTCAGTAACAATCATCACACGCTTAGATGGGCATTCTCTCACATAATGACCTCCACCCTTGCAACGTCGACAAATAATATCATGTGTTTGCCCTGTTGATGCCATGGATGAAGAAGAGCTCTTTGCAGGCCCAGAAGGTGTGCTCTTGGCAGATAGTGGTGATTGTGCCTACTTTATTGTATCACAGTTGGAGGTGGCAGCCGACGGAGGCGCCAGTGTAGCAGAACGTGTGGAAGTAGATGATGCACGTGGTGTCCATGATGAAGGTCGACCTGCAGAAAAGTTAGTCCGCGCCAATGCCTGTCGATCCTGCACTTCACGTTCAGCTTACAAGCAAGATGGAATAAACGAGTGATATTAGTATACTCCTTATACTCTAGAATCGTCTGAATCTCTCTATTTAATCCACCCATAAAACGTGCAAGCATAGCTTCATTCTCCTCAACAATACCACATCTAATCATGCCAGTTTGTAATTCCTGATAATATTCTTCTACAGAATTTTTTCCCTGTCTTAAGCGCTGCAATTTTTGAAGTAATTCACGTTGATAATATGGTGGAACCCAACGAGTACGCATAGCAGTTTTCAAAGCAGCCCAAGTAGCCGGAATAGGATATAATCTACAATGCTCAGACCACCAAACACATGCAAAACTAGTGAATGCACAAACAGCAGCAGGAACACGTCTCTCCTCGGGATATTGTAAACATGTAAATCGTTGTTCAGTTTCTAACTCCCAAGTAAGATATATATCAGGAACATATCTACCCTCAAATGGTGGAATATTCAATTTTAGTTTAGGGAGATGGTCATGATCTCGTACCTGAGGGTGAGCCCTACCATTGCCATTATTTGCATGTGGACGACCTGGTGGTTGCTGTGCTGGTGGTGGCACGTATTTCTGATTTTGATCAACCTCATCCTCATAATCTCCCACATAATCATCCTCCTCCACATCAGCAGTAGGAGCCACAGAAGTATCAACAGCAGCACCAGCAGTTTGGCCCGACTGAAGAGGGACACGGCTCGCTCGGCGGAGGGCTGTTTCCCGACGTGGAGGTAGTCGGTGTTGTTGCTGTTGTTGCAGAGGTGCGGCAGGAGCAGCCGGTGGTGGTGGTGGAAAACACGAAAGCAATTCAGCAAACTTGTTATCGAGCTTTGTTTCAAACGTCTTCTCCATGCCATCTATCTTCTCCATGGCCTCTTCAAATCTGTTTATCACATCTTGCACCTGTACACTCATCATTTGCTGAAACGTATCATGAAGCTCCTTGTTCGTCAAGTTCTCCCAGTCAGTCTCGTCGGATTGTGACCCTGGCATGGTGAGCAGCAATAGAAACACCAAGAATATGATCTTACAGACTACTAACAAGTGGTGGTGGTGGCGGGGGTCACAAATCCGTCAAGCAAATCTCAAATTCTTACCAGTTCTTACCCAGCAGCAGGCGGTGATCGGCAACCGTTATAGTCAAAACTCTCAAAAGGTTGGATAGAGCGATTGCCAGGGAGAGTCAAACGCACGACGTAGATGTATGTGGAGCTGGGAAGGCTTATAGTATGGTAGCAAAAAGGGTCAGCAATAATCAATTTAGAGATGCAAAGTTGAATAAACGCTCAACGACGGTACTGTGCTGGTCCTAGGCTAGACCGTGCTAGAGACGCGAGCCTAGAACACTAACAAAATCACGGAGCTGCATGTAAATAAGGGAAAAGCACACTCTGGAACTCTTTATTTTTCGCTCTCTTTTTTTGCGCTCCTTTTTTTTGCGCTCCTTTTTTTTGCGAAAAATCACTATAATGGCGAGTGTCTCAAAACTCTTCCCTCGTCAAATTGATAGGATGGGCATGAAGTTTTTTTTTCACTTTTTTTTCGGAAATCAGGGCAGCGACGACGAAAAAGTGCGACAAAAAATCACTATGATGGCACGTGGCTCAAAAGACTCAGAAAAGCCTAAAAATAGGATAGGGAAAAAAATTTGCCCGTGAAAATTTTGGCCTAAAAACTGCCCGGGGGTCTCCAGACTCTTTTTTTTTCGAGACCTACGCAGGCAAGGAAACACGAATCGGAATTGAGATTGATCTCAAGAACAAACCTAATATGAGAAGAACTCGGATTGGTGGTGGATATATGGTTGTGGTATATGGCAGCGGTGGTGGTATATGGTAGCGGTGGTGGTATATGGATACAGATTGGTGGTGGTATATGGATACGGATTGGTGGTGGTATATGGATACGGATTCAGAGCGGTGGCGGATAAGCAATGGTGGTAGATGGGCGATGATGATGGTGCGGCGGCGGCGTGACAACTTATGACCAGAACTCGAAACTCTAAAAGACTAGACTCTAAGACCAGCAACTTGACACGACAATGCAACCGCAAATTCAACAAAGCAAAAACCCTAAAAAGATTATGCAAAGGCTCAGATTGGTTCGGATATGATGAACTAACCCTAATTTTTTTGTGGCTTTTTCGTGGACTATAGGTATGAAGAACAGACTCGATCTAATCTACGAAAAACTGTAAAATCTCACCGAGCAACCTGGAAATCTGATACCACTTGATAGAGGCTAAGGTGTCCCGATGTTTCGATGAGATGGTGGCTATCGTTTTCTGTGGGAGTCGACCTTGACGATCCGACTACGAACGTGCAAGACATCGCGCCTTAGCAATCGCTAAACTAACTTCCGAGGGTTATTGACCACGCCGGAGCACGATCAACCTGACCACGAGGGTCTGTTTCCTGCGAGCAAACGAAGAACAAGCAAGAAACTGAGATTGCAATCTGGATATTGCGAATATAAGATGAAAGCTTTATTGATCAAGGTGGGGTTCTGTGACGTCTTGGTCTGGTCGTTGGACACAAACGAAGTACGTGAAGTTGCAGCTATGGCGAACTTTTAATCTAAACAAAACCCAAAGTCTAAACGACGCCCTAAGGGCTGTATATATGGAGGAAGAGGGGGGAATTTCGTGGCCCTTGAGGGTGGGGTCCGAAACCAACCCTAACTCTTGTTTCCCCACACATACGGACTCTAAAAATAGCCTATACTTAAGTATTTCGAAATTACATGGGCCTGGCCCATTAATAAGGTGACGCAGCACCTAGAATAGCCTATGGACGAATATTATGAAGTGGCATCTTGTATATTTCGTCCAAGGCTTCATGCACTCCTTATGGCAGCTTTAAAGTTCTGAAATCATCACTTGTAACTCCGTTCTTGATCCCCTTGCGCATGCCATCAACTCCATGTGTGTTCTTGCTCCAATGTTCATCCTTCTCCAAGCTAGGCCCTTCATTTGTAAGCAAAACAAATGTATCCAATTTAGGCAGCATCATAATCTCATGAACATTAGAATCATTACCAAGAAACGAAAGTACCTGGTAATTTAATTGGCGTGCGCGAGCTCTAGTAATTGGTCCAGTATATCTAACAGTAGGGGCTATGGGTGTAACAATGGTATTGATGTCCTCATCATGTTCTGGAATGAATTCTTAAGCAGATTCTTCAGTAGGAATGACATCCTCAGTAGCCTTGAACTTGATAGTTTTCTCAGGTGCTGGTTCATCTACCACAGTAGGTAGGTGCTCTCTTTGCGAGCCGTTAGTTTCATCAAACCGCACATCTACAGTTTCAACAACTTTGTGAAGAACGTTGTTGAAGACTCTGTAGGTGTGTGAGTCCTTTCCGTAACCAAGCATAAAACCTTCATGTGCTTTCGGTGCAAATTTTGAGTTGTGATGAGGATCTCTAATCCAACATTTAGCACCGAAGACTTTGAAATAACTTACATTGGGTTTCTTATCAGTGAGGAGTTCATAGGCAGTCTTTTTGAAGAATTTGTGAAGATATACTATGTTGATTATGTGGCATGCAGTATCAATTGCCTCAGTCCAGAAACGACGAGGCGTTTTGTATTCATCAAGCATAGTGCGAGCCATCTCAGCAAGAGTCCTGTTCTTGCGCTCCACGATGCCATTCTGCTGAGGAGTGTAAGGAGCAGATAACTCATGAGTAATACCAAGTGCATCAAGATAGTCATCGAGACCAGAATTATTGAACTCGGTGCCATTGTCACTTCTGATGTGCTTGATCTTCACACCAAAGTTGGTTGAAGCCCTCGAGGAAAATTGTTTGAAGACTTCCTACACTTCATGTTTGTAATTAACAAGGTGTACCCATGTGTAGCGAGAATAATCATCAACAATAACAAAGCCATATTGAGATGCTTCATTTGAAATAGCAGAATAATGATTAGGACCAAAGAGATCCATGTGAAGCAATTCAAATGGGCGAGTGGTGGTCATGATAGTCTTCGCTAGATACTTGGCCTTGGTCATCTTCCCAGCTTCACAGGCTCCGCATAGGTGATCCTTGAGGAATTTGACATTCTCGATGCCAATGACATGCTTCTTCTTCGCAAGCGTGTGCAAATTCCTCATGCCTGCATGACCAAGTCGTCGATGCCAGAGCCAGCCTTCTGAAGCTTTTGCAAGTAAGCACACGGCTGGTTGTGGTCCTGTAGAGAAATCAACAATATACAGGTCTCCTCTCCTAAAGCCTTCGAAGACTTTGGAATAGTCAGCTTCCATAACCACAACACAACGGTACTTGCCAAAGACAACAACCATATCAAGATCACAAAGCATTGAGACAGACATAAGGTTGTATCCTAAGGACTCAACAAGCATGACTTTGTCCATGTGTCGATCCTTTGTAATCGCAACCTTACCTAGACCCAATACCTGACTTTTTCCTTTGTCAGCAAAGATGATATGCTTCAGATGCGACGGAGATAATGGAGCATCCATCAATAGATTCCTGTCACCAGTCATGTGGTTTGTACATCCACTATCGAGGACCCACTCAGTGGCTTTGGGTTGATCATCCTGCAGATGAATTAGTGCAGCTTACAAACTCATATACTTCATCAGTGAATAATATGACATCAATTCATCAGATAAATTTCATCAAGTAAAAGAACTAATAACGCAATATGAGGACGTGAGAAATGAAAGTTCATTTCTTCATGGTTAGCATGCATCCTTTCAGGCATGCTCAGGTCTCCAGCAAATTCTTCAGACGATTATGTGTGTCTGGAGACCTGACCCTGCAGAAGAGATTAGTTCTTTTTCTTCACCACCCACATCTGAAGGGGTGGCAAAGAGTTTATCATTCTGCGAGCTCCATACGAGAAGGATGGCATAGAAGCCAGTCCATTTCGGTTCACATAAGAGGGGTTAGAGTAAGCATAAGAGTATGCAGAGAAATTCTTCGAGGACTTATGGACATAATGATTTGAAGAATAATGCATATATCCATAATCCTTAGATCTTCCCGGCGAAACAGACGTGTTAGCACGATGATGTTCATATGAGGACTTTGCTCCATATGAGGAATTTGGTCCATATGAAGAATTTGATCTGGGGTTCCTATTCTTCACATGTGGCGTCATGATGACATTCACCTGAAGATTTTCAAGACATCTTTTGGGAACCCAGATTTTCTTCATAGGGGAGCCGTTCCTGCAGTTAGTGCCAGCATATCTAGCAAATACTTCACCATTCTGATTTTTGAATAGCTTATAGTTGGAGTCAATTGACTCATCATCAGAATGAGGAGATTCACATGCAAATCCAGATAAGTTAGATGGATCAACTGGAGGTCCCTTTGCAGCGACCCATGTAGTTTTGGGGTACTGCTCAGGCTTCCAATATGCAACATCAGCATTGAGTTTCCTCTCAAAGGCGATACCCTCTTTCCTAGGGTTCCTGTTGAGGATCTGCTTTTTAAGCACATCACAAAGAGCCGGATGCCCTTTGAGGCTTTTGTACATGTCTGTCGTGTACAATTCCTTCAGCCCTGCATCGTCAATGATACTAGCAATGTCCTCAGATGAGGAATTAGTGATAGTAGAGGCATGTGAAGAATTTGAAACATTAGCAGCATTTGAACATTCAGGTGAAGAATTAGCAGATTCACGTTCAATGCACTTCAAACATGGTGGAACAAATTCTTCCTGAGAAGCGCTGATTTGTTGAGCAAGTAATGAATCGCGCTCCTTCTGAAGATCTTCATAACTCACTCTTAACTTCTCAAGGTCTTGCTTTCTTTGAAGAAATTCATGAGAAAGCTTCTCATGATCCGATAAGAGAGTGTTATGTTGATCTTGAAGGGTGTCATACTTAGTATGAAGTCTCTGAAGACTTTCAGCCAAAACTTTTGACTGATCCATTTCCTCACCCAACATATCATCGCTCTTGTTTAGCATATAGTGAGCTTTTTCCAAAGCTCTTTGTTGTTTAGTAGCAAGGGAAGCAAGTTTGACATAGCTGGGTCCAAATTCATCACCAGATTCATCATCACTGGACTCGGATAGATAGCATTCAGTTACCTCAACATCTTTTGCCATAAGGCATGATGCAGAAGATGATGATTCTGGTTTGAATGTCATCGTTTTGAGAGATTCCTTGAAGTCCTCAAACCAAGGATCATGACAGGTTCGATGACCTTCATAAACCTCAGAGAGACGGTCCCAGATGAGCTTCGCATGATCGAGATGCATGATATTCCTGAACTGATTTTGTGACAGGCTGGAGCAGATGACATCCTTCGCCGTGAGGTTGAGAAGAGTATACTTGCGAATGTCATCAGCATCCGCCATCTTGCACATATCAGTCAGGCCAATCTCAGTGACGGTCCACAACTCGTTGTTCATCGCCATGAGGCGTTTCTTCATCATGGCCTTCCACTTGGGATACTCGTGACCGTCAAAGATGGGGCATGTCACCTTCGTCATACCTGCGGTCGACATAACTAAAACTCCAGGCGGTTAAACCAAAATCACATAGAACAAGGGAGTACCTTGCTCTGATACCAATTGAAAGTGCGTTATATCGACTAGAGGGGGGTGAATAGGCGATTTTTATGAAATTCTTCACTGAGGAATTTGCCGGTGAGGAAATTCCTTAGCGAAGAACTACTAGCAGCGGAATAAGTACTCAAAAGTAAACATAACATAATACAAGCATAGTCATCATGATAAAATGAAGACAGGCACATAGTACAGGAAGCGTAATCACAGGATAACATAGGATGAAGACAAACAGACTGAAGAAATTAAACTGAGGAAATTGGGAAAGTCTTCAGTCAAAGTCTTCAAACACAGATATGAACAAGCACACAACACAGTTATGAGGAAATGAAAGAGTTGAGAAAATAGAACCAGTAAGCTTGATGAAGACAATGATTTGGTAGACCAGTTCCAACTGCTGTCTCAGTTGTACGTCTGGTTGGAGCGGCTGAGTATTTAAACTCGAGGACACACAGTCCCGGACACCCAGTCAAGGACACTTAGTCCAAGACACCCAGTCCTCACCGTATTCTCCTTGAAGTAAGGTCACATAGACCCCGTCCAATCACTCGTGGTAAGTCTTTAGGCGACTTCCAAACCTTCACAAACTTGGTCACTCGGCGATCCACAATTCCTTTTGAATGCTCTAGACCATGACGCCTAACCGTTTGGAAGAAGCACAGTCTTCAAAGGTAACAAGCATCGGATTCACTCAGGATCAATCCTTCGGGTCGTAGCGCCGCGGCCCGCGGTCCACTCCGCCATCATCGTGCGTCGACCTCCCGTGGTATGCGTCGTGCCGCCTTCCTTGGCGTGGGAACGCCATCGTCCGCGTTGATCTTTGTCACGCTGTCAGGGTTCTTCGCCTACTTCAAGCATTGCCGTCGCGCTCCTAACCTAGCCGTCGCGGCCGTTAGGCCGCCGCCGCCGCCCGTCCACCTCCCTTCATCTTCGTCCAGCACCAGCCATTCGCCAGCGTCACCGTCATCTACCCCGCCACTTCGTCTACTCCGACCACCGTTGGTGACATCGGCCCCGCGTCGATGGACGCCGCAATCGTCGTCGAGTTCTTCTCTGCTGGCCTCTCTGACTTCTTCGACATGGCGTACAACTCGTGTAGGTCCCAGTCTCCGTGTGCCCGGTGCTGGCTGCACCACCGCGTGCCTTCGTCCACGACGTGTCCCGGGCCTGGCAAGCCTGGTGCGGCGCTTCGTCAACTTTGTCTTCGTCCATCTACACATGCCTGGTGCTGGCACCACTGGTGCGTGCCTTCGTCTACGATATGTACCCGGGCTTGGCAACCCCGGCACGACGCGTCGTCAACGTCTTCTTCTCGGCACACCACTACTGCGCCCATGACTAATTCGGCGCCTCTTTGCGCCCGCGGCTCCACGGCGACTTCCGCGACACCGGCTACCCCGACTCGACATCGACCACGGCATTCTTCGCACGGCTACCTCGACCACGGCTCCACCACCCACGCTCTCGGCTACCTCGACAAACGGCACAAAGGGCTACCGCCTTGCTTGAGCAACCTCGTCGGTTTCCACTCCAGCCATGACTACGTGATGCATCGACCGTTATGACTATGGGGAGGTGTCCGTTGGCTTGCCTTCGGATTCTTCTCCAGTCTCACCGTCTGCGTCCTATCGTTGTGACTGCGGGGAGATGTTGAGTATAATGTTTATTAGGAAAGACGAGATAGATTAGGATTTGTTCTGGCTTGTCTTGTACTATATATATATATATATATATATATATATATATATATATATATATATATATATATATATATATATATATATATATATATATATATGCCCACGAGGCTCAAGCAATACAATGAACTATTCCACCAATCCTCTTTCTTCCTTCTAACAGTCAAGAAATTTTAGCAACAAGGGGGCTCATAAGCAAGGCAGACAAAGAAAGGGTTGTATGAGCAAAGGCAGATGAACTAGGGGGTTATAATTGATTCTCCCGATTTTATGATTGCAGTCTCACTATATTGGTAGAGGAGCAACATTTTCAGTTTTAGGGCAGAGAGGGCAGATATCCATGAGATTATATCCATATAAGTTGGCTAGACAAGCAGAGAAAACACCATGGCAACTTTCTTCTTAAAGATGGCAATTTTTTCTATAGACACGGTTGGCAATTTTTTGGAGGGGCGCCGTGAGACGGTAGTTTTAGTGTGGGAAACACGACAATTTTTTCAGTACACAATTGTAGCTTCATAAAACATTAGCAGTAATGTATTTTTTATGCGTCATGCCATTTTTAGTGTATAGACCATGGCAATTTCTTTGTGACAACGTCAATTTGTATTTGGACAAATTTTGAATTTTAATTACAAACATGGCAATTTATTTTCTGTAGCATGATAAAAAAATGTTGGTCCATGCCATTTTAAATTTGCACAGCACGAAATTTTCGCTGGTTGCCATTTATCATGGCGTTTTTGTTTTTTGTAGGTATTGTGTTGCAGTTTAAACAAGTACTACAATAATCCATAGCAATTTGTAGGTTTTCGTGGCATTTTTATTGTACAGATTTTTTTTTAATAAAAAAACTCAGTACGGTTTCCTTCGTGCTAGCAGACCCAGGCCGGCATTTTGTTTTAGGCTTTTTGTGCCGTTTCGGTTTAGGTAAACGTTTGGGGCTGGGGCGCCGGCCGAACGCTCGGCCGGTCACGCGCCATGCTGGCGTTGTGCTCCCACTCATACCGCCCCCGCGTGAGACGCGTGTTTTTTGGTCGACCCGCAAGGACCGCACATTTCTCCCTTATCTCTTCCCGTGCACGCCATCTTCTACCTTCAGCTGCGCCCTCCCTGCACCCTGTTTCTTCTCTCCCTTCCCCGCGCTGCCGCGAAACCACCACAAGGCACACTTTAGCATCATCGCCGTCCCCCTTCTCCATTCCCTTTTCTTCTCTGGCAAGGTAGATAGGGAGGCCCCCGGCCATGGGCGTTCTCTTTTTTTCGCAGGGGGATCTGGCGCCGCTTTGGGGGAGACAGAGGGGGGTCGACGGCGGCCCTACCAAGAGCTTGCCACCCATGGGTCCGGCGCCGCTAGAACCAGAGTATAGCGATGCTGGAACGAGCGGCCATGGTTGATGCAACCAGCTGCTGCCGGAGGTGGAGACGGGAGAGGCTCTGGTATTGCAACCGGGCTTTTGGTTTGTTGGAACCAGAGTCCGGAGATGCTGGAACCAGAGACCATGTTTTTGCTGCAACCAGCAGTTGTTGGCGGCGAAGATGACGGGCTCTGGTGCTGCAACCCTAGATCATTTTTGCTGGAACCAGCGGGCGAAAAAGCTTCATCCACACATGACTGATGCTGGAACTGGACGACGATATAGGCAGTTTTGCTACAACAGGTTTCTTGTTTTGCTACAACCGGCAAAAAAATTGCTGGATCTGGCGAGTTTCTTGGCGGCGATGCATCTTTTGCTGGAACCTTTGTTGTTTTTTGTCGCGATTGTTGTTGTTTTCTGCTACTATCGGCGAACACCATTTTTCTGCCGAGGCTTGCTACATACGGCGGCGACGGTGTTTTTTGCCGCATAGGCGATATTTATTTATTTTTTGCTGCAACTGGCTTCAGGTTTTGCTACCATTAGCGGATGCTTTTGCTACATCCATGCACGGCAACGACAACAAGAGGTGCTTTGCAAGGGGTTGCCGCGAGCCAGCCGGCCGACGGGCTGCACGAGATGCTTGCGGGTGGAAACCGGCATCAGGGGAGACGCTGCGCTCACGGTTGTGCAATGCAACGGCGGCGTGCCATGGGGAGGGAAACGGGGGCTGCGTGCTGCAACGGGGGCGCGATGATGGGGCGGGGCTGCGACGAGCCGCGTCGCGAGGGGCCAAAGCGGCGGTGTTGCTGCCTCGCCGGAGAGCGCACTGGCCCGTCGCTCGCGTCGCATGGGGAGGCACAGGCGATGAGGAGTTATTTTCTCCGTGCGTTGACGAACAGAAGGAAGAAGACAACTGGGGTTATCCAACGAGCTATAGGTAGCCAGATCGGATGGCTGCAGTGCGACCGGCCCAAACTTGAGCCGATGCGCCGGCGCAGAGTACTGCCCTTCGGTTTGGCGGTCATCGGGTCTAGAGGGAGAGGGTTCGCGCTGCTGGGAGGCCTCTCGCAAGTCACAACGAACGAAATCCTTCGGTGGTTCCCCTGCCCTCGCACCAACGATTCGTTGGTTCGGGATGGCTCCTCCCGAGCGCGAACGTCACAGAGTCCGTCTTTACTTGTGATCAAGAATCCGTGTCTACGTACTTGTTTTCTTCCATGATGATGATCCGGACTGGGTTGTTTCTCGTGTGCTCAACTTGTGTTCGTATCCAATTAGTGTGTCTCTCTCTTTGTTTCTTCCTTTTCCCCTACTCGAGACGGACCCTTCTTCCTCCTCAAGATAGGCCGACCTCCCCTGCATATAAGTAGCCACGCCCCCTGGCCACCAAACCAACGCAACCGCAACCATCAACGTCGTCTTCTTCTCTTCACGTAGACAAGTTTTCAATCTCACTTTTTCGGGCTTGATGGAGGACAAGGGGACAGCAGCTGCAGCGGCGCCTTCGGAGAAGGAGGCGCAGGCGGTGGCGGCGACGTCGTGCTTCAAGAGGACGGTGGGCGAGGACGCGTCGCTGTTGGAGCTGGCCAAGGACCAGTACCGGCAGTTCGCGGAGGCGCAGGGTCGGGACCACTGGGAGTGCATCAAGAACAAGGTCAGCTCCATGTTCGCCGACCCCATCCTCGGCGGAGGCGCCAAGGACCACGGCTCAACCAACACGACGCCGCCCGTCGAGTCGCAGTAGATCATCGCCATCGCCGTCGTCTAGATGGCCTATATATATATATATCGTTATCACTACTCACTCCATGAGGATCGTTAGTTGGTTGGGTCTTTTTACTTCTGGATTAATTAAACTTGTATCGTCGTCATTATGTATAATATTTGTGGATTTTGAGTTAATTAAACTACTACCTCTCTCTCAGTTTACAGGGCGTGCGTGTGCCCCTAGGTCGTTAATTTGACCAACTTAATACAAGTCATATATTACAAAAAAATATACCAATATAAACTTCAGATGCTCTATTTTCAAACCGTATAATTTTTGTGCTAATTTTTGTGCTATGTAGTTTATATTAAGGTGATAAAATTGGCAACCTAGGTATACGCGTAGGACTTATATTAAGGTGATAAAACGGAAGTAGTCAAAGTGATAACCTGGAACAAGAGCTCTTTTTTATTCTCTCAATCAATGTTATTCTTGCTCCCTTGTTTTGATATACTCTATCTGTAGCAATTCCCTGGTATGGCTGTTGTTTACTTTGTGTTCCCTAGCTCAATTCGAATAAAATTACCGGGGTTTTTTAGAGGACCTGGATCCTTATGAGTCCCTAAGATCTGCACTTTATAAGTCACTTAGTCATATAAGGCAAAGCAGCAAAGAATCCAACGCCTCAGACTGTTTAACGAGTGTAAAAATCAATGCTGTAATCACGTGTAGCGTGTGCCCCAGAAAGAATCAGTAGGTCTGCAATTGCAAGGTTCCCAACAATGCTGCTTCGCCTACCACAAAACCAAATCCCAAACCACTCGCATGATGTCAAGATCCTATTGCTAATAATTCGACAACCTCAGGAGAAAAACGAACGAACCAGACGATCTGTCATCGTCATTGCATTGATAAACTTTAGCATAGATTAGTTTAGATACATGACTCAACTGAGGGAGATTTCGGCATCATCGCAATTGATAAAACTTTATCAAGGGATTACATACATGACTGGACTGACGGAGAAAAAGAATGAAGGGCCATCTGGCCTTTTACCCCCCAATCTATCTCTACATCCTAGACTACACTTGGCACATTGTTAACGAAGGGGATTAACACTAGGACTACCAGCCATCGGGCGGTTAATTAAATACGTGAGCTGCTAGCCTGCTACAACAAACAAAGGACCAACGTACCTCAACACACAATGCAGCACCAGCCGGAGGAGGAGCCTTTGCCCCCCAGCACCGCTGCGACGTCCAATCAGTAATGATTAAACTTCCTCTGCGACGTCCAATCAGTAATGATTAAACTTCCTCCGGTGCCGACTGTAGTCCGAGACGTATCTAAACGTCTGCCCGCAGTCAGGGACTGAGCACTCGTACGGGCGCTCCCCCGTGTGGACTCTTATGTGTTCTGTCTGCGCCCACAGCCACTTGAAGGTCATCCCGCAGCCGTCCCAGGGGCACTTGAAGGGCCTCTCGTCGCGGTGGACACACTGGTGGCGCTTCAGGTACTTGTGCGACTGGAAGCGCTTGCCGCACGACTCGTCGGTGCAGATGTTGCGCTCGTGGGCGCGGAGCTCGGCTCTGCTCTCGAATGTCATGTCGCAGAAATCGATCTCGCACTGAAATAACTCCACCACCTTGGACCTCTTGCCCTTGGTTGCGGCAGCGGAAGGTTTTGCGGTTTCAATCTGCTCTGCCGGCTCTTCAATTACTGCAGGTTTCCTCCTGGGCCTCAGCCTCTCGCATGGCGCGCGGGCAAAGCTCCCAAAACTTTGCGAATTACTGGTACTTAACTCAGATTCCCTCTTTCTTTTTTGCTTGCGCTTGCGTCTGACATAGCATATGATACTTGTTCTTTTTGAGCTTCCAATACTTCTAGACAATATGTCTGGTTGATAAGCTTTTGGTGTGCCTGAACTTTTGCCTGTATCAGATAAACTGTTTGCTGAACTGTCAAGTATTCCTCTGCTGTTCTTCAAACCCTGGCAGTTCCAGGCACCAACTTCTTCAGCATTTTCTTGTTTATTTTGTATTTCAGCATTCTGAATCCTAAGCGATCCATCAGATGCCAAATTGGACAAAGTCCGTCCCTTGCATGAAATAGATGCGCCAACAGAAGAGCTAGACGCCTCTATAACTTCATTGTGTGCAACATCACCTGCAGACTGGTCAATGCTAGCCAGTGTCATCAATGTCAAGGAAGCATCGTCAACCTCATCTTTTCCAGGAACATCAGCTAGAATGGATTCTTCTGCTAAAGCTCCAAGTAAAATACCAAGAGAATCCAATTCTGTGTTAACTGAATTTCTATTTTCTCCAGAGACCACAGTCGTCAAAGCAGCTTGCATGCCTTCCAAAACGATGGCATCTCTCTTCGGATACTCATGCTGTGACTCAGTAGGAATAGCGCTCTTGAGATTGACGGCCTTGTCACCAAAATGGCCGGAATTGACCTGTACTGCCGCGGCCAAGTTTCTGCCAGCATTATTACAAAGTTCAATATTCTCCTGCTCCTGTTGAACTTGGAGCTGTTTGTCTTTGCACTCTGAAGTGACATTATAAGAACCCAAGTTTTCATGATTGCTGCTGTCTTCTGCAGTCATGCTTCCATCTACAAGGAACTGTTGTGCGGACATAGCCACGGAACTAGTCAACTCATCTGACTGGACACATTGCTGTTCAGTGGTAAAGTCATCTGACACCCCAGGTGAATCCTGAGAATGCGCTGAACAAATTGAATCATCACTAGTGCTAGCACTTACCAGATCGTCAAGTTCACAGGTGCTAACACTTACTGTACCTTCACAAACTTGATGCGTCATCGGATATTCAGCAGCAGCAACAGGGATACCAATCAGACGATGCATGTCTTGATCATTGTCCACAGAACACGTGTGCATATCGACTACATCGTCAGCTTCTTGCAACCTACTTGGCTGCAGAGGGGCATTTTGTTCAGCGGTTCGCTGCCTTTTGCTACCAATCAGACAATGCATGTCTTGATCAATGTCCTCAGAACACGTGTGCATATCAGCAACATCGTCAGCTTCTTGTAACCTACTTGGCTCCAGAGGGGCATCTTGTTCAGCAGTTCGTTGTTCTTTGGCATTCTCGTAAGCATTTCCAGAAGTGCCCATCTCAGCCTTTGTAACTGCAGGGCTAACCACGTCACGACCTACTGTGGCATTACGACTGGCAGCATAACCAACAACCCTATATGGGGTTCGTGCTCTTCTGCAGAGCCATTTGAGGTTTGGAACGACAGAAATAGGCGAAGGCTTATCTGAGATGTCTAATCTCTTCCAAAATGACAAAGGAGGTTGCTCTTGGCAACCTGGTGTTTCTTTCCTAAGCTTGGCAAAATATTTCATGTTTAGACCCATCTGTGTTGTCCAATCTCTTTCATCTTCCTTGTACCCCTCGTCATCAATTGAAATGTTGATTAGATGTAGATCAGATTTGGACGCATTTGCAAGTGGAACATCTTTACAGTCAAACTGAAACTCAATTTCCTCTGCAATTGATATTGCAAGTGCTTTTAGCTTGGTGTAATCTGCAAAAAAAATAAGGGGAATTTTTAAACTTCAAGAAATACACTAATCAAATTATGGCATTAACATGTGTAGAATTGGTTCCTAATCATGATTCAGAACAAGAGTTCACTTGAGATATTTTGAAGGAGGCATAAGCTCCGAGCTAGAGTCATTTACATGCATCTGCAATTAGCACTCTTGGGTCAACAGAGAAGGAAATGTGGGCCAAGAGCTCCCTGGATCGCTTCAGGACATATGTGCGCAATCTTTGAAGTGATCCTTTTGACCTAAAGTTTGGACTTAGTGCCATAAACAGTCAGATGCCACTCTTTTTGCTAATTAAACAAGCACCGCTACTTTGACTCCTATGCTCATTCTATCTATTGTCTATTCCATCATCGCATTATTCTGTACTGTTTTATATAGCATCCGACAGAAAGACCATTTACAAAAATAGGACATGGTGGGTCAAGTCACGTGTCATCTGTAATTTCCACACATAGCAGATATGACTGCAATTAGCTGCAAGCACAGTTCACTTGCATAACACCAGCGAATACCGACACCAATCACATTGAGCAAACACCAGAAGACCAGAGTTCAATTGTATTATATCCTTCAAAAAATAAATTGGCTTTTGTACAAATAATTGCAGTAATTTATGTGCTCCATCCTAGTACAGGGCTTCAAGACCATCCCCTCCAATTAGTATCTACTGGAATAAATTTATACAAGTCAATATGTTCCATGTTATTATATATTTTTTTGGGATTTATCACTTGGATTACAAAAGATCGGAGATTTATTCAATGATACAAAATAATACACTGATTTTCATAGTATATTCAAGAGTTTAGTCTTTTATATAGAGGAAGAAGCCATAACTTTATTAATACAAAGAAAATAAGTCCCACAGATGAAGACAATCTAAACCAATTTAGCATCTTCTAACAAAGCTTTAACGAACCAAACATGATGACAACACATAAGTGTGTCAAAACTCATAAGAGGAATTACTGATTTCATATCCAGTGTTAAGGATCAAGGCAGCGTGCATCAGGCATTTGCAGTAAAAGAGAATATGAGAATAAAGGAAGTTAGCATCATACTCTACCTGCATGGCAAATGATGAGAGCATGTGCACCCCCTTTGCCTTCAAGCAACTCCCCAATCTCAAGTGCATGTTGCAAGCAGAAGATACGGGGACGTACAAATGCAGAGGTTATATTCCAGTCAACAGTGTTGCCGCAACTTTCTGTGGCTTGTGCATCAATATCACCTCTGCCAGTTTGTTTACTAAATTCTATACCAAAACGAGCACTCGGTATTTTCGTCTCAGTTGTCTCTGTGTTGATGCCCGGATTAAGGGTATTTTCACTATTGCAAGAATGTGCACTATTATTATGTGGTAGTAGGGGTCCATCAAGTCCCACACCATCTTTATCTGATTCCGCATTCTGATGACTGAAGTTAGACTGTGCCACAGGGCTGGAAGGTCTTTTGGCAATAACTGGATGTCCTGGCAAATAAGGAGAAACCTTTGTCAAATATTCACACATGCAAAAACAAAACATATCACTGTGGCTAAACCTGAAATATAAAAGAATGAAATGTACAAGAAAGTATATTTAATAAACAAGCAAGGATACTAATTATTGGTAAGCTTCATGCACTAGCCAAGGCAACCAAAAGTCAGAACTGATGGAAAGGGCTAGGCAATCCACATATACACTTCAACAACCCCTCTCACATGTGACGAGGGAAGTCAACACGTGAATAGACTCGGAGGTATGGCTCAAGAAGCCTATATGTGGACACAGAGGGGGGGAGCAGCAATTTTTGGATAAATTGCGAAAACCAGGACTTGAACGCAAGACCTTAGGCCCTGATACCATGTTAAAGCTTCATGCACTAGCCAACGCAACCAAAAGTCAGAACTGATGGAAAGGGCTAGGCAATCTACATATACACTTCAACAATTATAATATATAAGAGAACAGTCGGAAAAAAGGGTCTAGTAATGTGTTCCATGTATCACCAAAAAATCAGCAAACAATGTAATTAAAACAAAGTAGCTGCGATGTAATCAATGATTAGCACACAGCAAGAATTCCATTGGTATTGCAATTATTCTAGACAGAATATTTCTACTTGACCATACCCATTAATTGTAACGTGCTAAAAGACAGGATCGCTCATCATGTTTGACGAAAAGAGAAAATAAGGATTCAAGGATACTAAGAATTTGATCCTAGTGAGGTTTATCATATAAGCGGAACTATGACAAGAGCGAGAAGTACCAACGATGGCAATTGACAACACAAAACAAATCTGCACCTGTCAGTAAAATGTTCACTTAGTTCCTGCACCTGTAAGAGACTACAAAAGCTGGACATACCTGAAATGCTATCATCAGGAGAACATGGAATTGCATTTGAATGGTTCTCTTTTTCACAATTCAGCTTAAATCTCTCTATATCAACAAGGGACATATCTTCCAATGCTTTCTTGGAGGGTTGCAAAATTGCCATAAATGGGAAGCCAAGAATTCCACAAGCAACGCAGGTCAATGAGCCAGAATCAATGCTCAAATCAAAAGGAAGGTCACCATCATCATCAGTGTCAGTATCAAGTTTTTGCGCCTCGGCAGCAGACATGGCATCAGATGATTTGCTGTCCATAGACATGCATTTAGGTTGTATCCCAGCTCTAGATGCAATATCATCAGATGAACTGTTCTCTTTGGGGACAGACTCGATACTGTGAACATCATCAACCTTCAAAGGAGCTTTTGGGCCAGAGGAGCAGGAATGTAAAGCAGTAGAAGATGGCAGCAGGTCAGGCTCCCATAGAACAGCATTTTCAATTAATTTCTTCTTGAGAAAAGCACACAAAAGTTCATTTTCACTAATCATATCTTGTAAGAACTCCCGTTTGACTAGTAGTTCCCTTTCTTCTTTTCTCCGATCTCTCAAACGAGAGGTTCGAATTCCATACAATAATTCTCTGGGGGTTCTGAAATCAAAATAACCAACTAGATTCAAGATTCTGAATGATAAACCTAATAATCATCTGGCAGCCTCATGATTTTAATATGGACGAAAAGCACTAGAAATCAAGCATAATTAAATCCATAATTATAGCATGGAGACCAACTGATCAAGAGAACAACTTTGTCATCATACGACAATGACAGGTGTGCTTCTTATGATAAATTTTCTTTCACGAACCAAGCGTTGCTCGGTCTGTGGGGACTGGGGAGTGATGCGCTAGCACCAACCCACCCACTGGGGTTCGACTCCTGTGGAGCAAAATTTATTCCACGGAAATTCTGGTGTCTGTCATTTTGTCTTGCAACAATGCCAAGTGCTAGTGCTTGGTTGGTCAATGATTTTTTATGTTACATGTTTCATTAGCCATAAGTTCCGACACAGAAGGCAATCATGATTCTGTCCAACATAACTAAACCACTTCTACAAACAGGAAGATACAAATCTCAATACATATAATGTAAAGGTAATGACATTGTTAGCTTAAAATGGCATTGCTAGCTTCTCAAGAGAGCCTGGAGCGTTCAGAGGTCCTAGGGACATTATCATTTAAAGCTTTCCTGCCCTTCTCTTTTTAACTGTAGTGTTTGGGCTTCTGTGGTGTTCTCCTAAACTCTGAAGTTCTACTATTTTATCAGTTTATTATACATGTTAAATTCTGACAAGATACAGGCCAAATGCATGATCATTGAATGGTATTAAATAATGAATTTTCCTATTACATTTAATACTAAGTGTTACCTTCAGCCATGTTATCGCACCTCCGAACAGTGAAATGCTAATGATACCTATTGCCATCGATAAAAAGTCTCTGTAGATTCGAATGGTGATCATTTCTGTTCCTAACTTCTTATCTATAAGAAGTTATGTGACTAATTTCTCTTGTGAAGGCGCAGCATTGATGTGTGTTGGGCAAATAAAGAATCAGAATGGGTCTTACACACCATAGGTAACTGGATAAGGGACAGCACCAAGTTACAATTTATGTTAAACCACATAACAGCAAGTGGTGATTTTTGCTCCTACAAGCTAGTGGGATGATGGTTGGCAAGCCACAATGTTAACCAGATGCAGCCTTCAACAAAAATATAAGCTACGGGTAGAGAAGTACTAATGCAATATTCGATACTTGTATTGGGGATCTTCTACTGCAGAACTCATTTTCATGTTTCAATGGTATCACTTATCTATCAATGTGATATGATTCCCTGGTCTCTGAGCAAATAATTTAAATTTGTTATCTTGGTGTACCAGATGATGCAGGCGCCTACTACCCCCCCACACAAGTTCCAATAGATGTACAAATACTTCTGAACTTATACATAAGAAATTCAGCATCCAGACCTAACAAATGTATACCCCATGCATAATCACTTTGTTATGCCAGAGCTAACGAGTACATCTAATTAAACCGCTTATTCTACCATTTGGCTCTTGTAGGGAGACAAAAAAAGTATTCTGCATTGATCTGTATGTAGGGTCATAAATAAAAGTTTACCTGGATATAAAGGAAACTGCTAGCAAATACAGTAGCTGTTGATGAGAAAGCATTGGAAGATAATTCATCACAGCTCTTCGAACTGCGGCCTCTTTGGCAAACTTCAGCCACTGGGGAGTTGCAAAGTTGGCAGCTTCTCCACAATTAAATCCTGTAATATATTGGTCAGACCATTTAGAACTGCTGCACAGAACAATCAAAATGCATAGATGTAGATCTTCAGTCTCTACGCTGTACATTATCTGGTGGTCGCGCAAAATAAATTGTCCTTATACATAGGTAGTACCTCAGGGGAGTTTAAGTCATAGTAGAAGCCCTCAACTTAATATTACAGGCATGCAGAGATAACACTATCCTGGTCATTAACAAACTTTAGAGCAGCATTATAGACTTACGAAGTTAAATTCTTTGAATGTTTATAAACAAAACGGGTAGAAGTCCAATGCAGCAAAACAACTATAACGATATGAAAATCAAACATGGCCGGACTTCTGGCAAAAAAAAAAATCAAGAGTTCCCTAGTAGTTTTGATATGTACCTAGATATCAAAAGTTATTTTGATGTAACAATACAACAACAGCACACATCAGGGCACGGGCAATCGTGGATTATTTTAGTTTACTGCCAGTGCCATAAACATAAAATTACACCATAGCTGTAATACATAGTCTAACAATTATCAACACGATAACGGAATGTCATAACAACAGGTGTAATGAAATCTAAAGCCTAGATGAACTGACCATGGCTAAACCCGACATGGTAGGCCCTTGGGAACGTCACCACAAATTCACCAGGATGCTGCACCAATCTGAAGCACAGATGCAGAATGCATATCAGTACAGAAATTAAATGTTAATGTACCATAGCCACTTTTTGACAAGAAAACAATGAGCAGTGACCATTTCAGAGAATGTACCTACAACAGGGCAGACCAGCGGCTACAATGACCTCAGGGGACATCAATGTCGTTTTCTCCCCAAGCACTGCCAGGGACGCTGCACGAACAAACATTCAGTCGATTCATAATACTAGAACGATGAATATACTGATCGCATAAGCAAACATAAGAAAGGGAAATAAATACCAAGGCGATCAGGATTGCCTCCATAGCCATGCACACGGATAACTTCCTCGAGCTCGGCCGCCCGATCCCCAGGGACCGCGTACCACGTCTTGGGCGCACCGGTGTGCAGGAAGTTGAGGCTGTGGAGCTCATGGTCCTCGATGTGCCATGCGAACCAGCTGAAGAGCATCCCGATGTAGACCATGGGAGAAGTGACACCGGGAACATCATCTGGCATGAACCGGGTGAGCGACCCTGGAGCCCGCGCGATGGCCTGGAGGTTCCAGGGGCTGCTGGAGAGCTTCCACCCCGTGGCCTTGTCCCCTTCATCCGGCGAACTCGGGGCGCCCTCCCGCCTCCGCTTCTTGTGCGGGCGGCGATGCGACTGCGCGGAGGCCGCGAAGCCGGATCCGGGGACGTCGTTGGCGTACTCGACGTAGATGGGGCGGTCGGCGGAGGCCTTCCAGAAGAGGGACTCGACGGCGAGCGGGGTCGGGTCGCGGAGGCCGGCGAGGTGGGCCCTGGCGAAGGCGCGGGACTTGGCCTCGAACTGGTCGAGCGTGTAGCGCTCCCCGCTCTGCCAGACCTGCTTGAGCACCTGCGGCGGCGGGCGGCCGCGGCGCGCGGTGCCCAGCTCCTGGTGGCGGGTGGTGAAGAGGGCGGCGGGGGCGGTAGGGTTGGAGGAGGAGGGGTCGGGGTCGGGGTCGGGGTCGGGGAAGTGGGAGGGGGGGGAGAGAAGGGAGCGGTTGAGGTGGGCGAAGACGTAGCGGCGGGAGGGGCGGTGGTAGGGCGGGATGACCTTGCAGATGCCAAAGGCGGCGGCCTCGCGCTCGACGCGGGAGAGGAAGGCGATGGGGTCGGCGAACTCGGACTCGGTGGGGCGGTACTCCGGGGCGCGGGGCAGGCCACGGAGCCAGGCCGGGACGGGGGGCTCCGGCATCGGGGCGGGGCTAGGGTTTTGGGCGGCGGCGACGGCGAGGCGGGGGCAGCATTTGGGTGGGGATGGGAGGGGAGGGTTTGAGGAGGGGAATGGCTCAACGCCAGCAGCGGGGGTGGAAACTGAGAAGACGGTGTGTGGACTCGGGCTTTTCTGCCTGCGGTTGCCTACTGCGTACTGCCTGCCGGCAGGGAAAGCAAAGCGAAACACGGTGGTTTTCCTGCCTCGCTACATTCACAGAGTTGGGTTTTTTTTTGGGATTTTTAATTCCATGCCCCCGGCTTCTTAGTTGTGCTCACTTTTTCCCTTTTACTGTATTTTTTTATAACAATAGAGAGTGGATTTAATTTTCTCTCCTATCCCATTCTACTTATACCGGTTAGGTTCTCAGCTGGAAATAATTGGGAAAACGATTGCTTCCGGCCGGCCGGCCGACCGGCGGAACGCTCGGCCGGTCGCCTCACTCGCAATGTAGAAAGCTGCTGGGAGCGGGCATCACGTGCCTTATCGCATCGCTCAGAAGCATGACGGCCACTCGTTTTTCTTTCGTCCTCCTTCGTGCATGTCTCTCGTAGGTCGTCCGCTTCCTTTTTCGCCTCGACTCTCTCCTGGAACCTGCCATCAAATCCCCATAAACCGAGCTCGTGTCTTGCCCTCTCTCCTCTCTTGTAGCGGTCCGCCATGGTTCCTGAGGAGGGCGAGCACGTGTGTCGCCATTGCTGGAACCAGCACTCGAGAATGGTAGAACCAGTGTGTGTCATATTGCTGGAACCAGCACGCGTGAAATGTTGAAACCAACACGCGTAGTTGTTGGAACTAGCGTGAATGGGTGTTGCGACGAGTATTGGTGATGCTCGCGCATCCATGAAACTGCATGGCCCCGAAGTCTAAAAAACTAGTAGGGAGTTCATAATCTAAATAGGCACTCCAAGATGAGCAGCAATAGGAGAAGCACAAATCCCTCATAAATATCACCACTACCAGCATTCCTACTCAAATGACGAGCAATAATAGCCCCCGGTTATACATTTTACTACCATGCAAAGCAGAATGCAGACTACTTAAGTCATGAGCACAAGTGGCACTAGGGTCCTGTTTACCAATCAAACACTTTCCTATGAAATAACCAAAGTAACGAACAGAAGGAAAATGAACACTGCAAATTCTTCCATGTATAATTCCCCTAGTTTCACCATTGCAAATACTCCTAAGAAACAACTCAAAATCACTCTTTCGAGGTTCATCATATGAACCCCAAAATGGGATTTTGAATGCATAACAAAACTCGTCAATATACATGTTATAAGATTTACCATATAACCGAAAGACAACTCAAGGTGCAGTATGATGGGGTATATATTTAAATCTTGCCGAAAGTGTCGGTGAGCTGGTAATATTGAGTACACTTATCTAAGTGGAAGTCGTCAAGCCAGCATTCTCCACAAAATTGTACAAACTCCTGTCGACACCATTCATAAAAGTATATGTCGGGGGGATGACCCCGGGTAGGCATTGGAACCCGGATCCCTTTTCAACGGGGTGGCCGACGCCCCTCAATCCGGCTGGCCGGCCCACAGTCTCCCCAGCGCGAGCCGGCTCGGCATGGCTACCCGGCCCGGCCGGCTAGCCTATGCGGGTTAGCCACAAGACGATGACCAGTCCTTCCGGACGCACAACAGGACGACTCTCCACGACGGGGCAAGCATGGCCACAGTGCTCCCCTCTTTTACACCGGGCCGAGCGGGCGTGGCTACAGTGCTCCCTACACCCCCACCTAGGGCGGGCGGCGACTGAGCAACGCAATCCTGTAGTTGGGCGGCACTATCCGCCTCATGACGCAAGACACGGTGTGCCACAGTGTCGTGCTGCCGGCCGGACCCACGCCCGACGAACCTGGCAAGACCCGCACCCGGTGGACCCGGCGGCCCCCATCGCCAGCTCCTAGAGGATCACACCAGGACCCCGTGATCGTGTAGCATTACCGTTGTACCCTGGGGGTCAGTATATAAGACCTCCCAGGAGCCCCCTGTCGGTGTCAAAACCGGCAGATCTCGGGTAGGGGGTCCTGAACTGTGCGTATGAGGATTGATGGTAGCAAGGGACAAGTGGGACACAATGTTTACCCAGGTTCGGGCCCTCTTAATGGAGGTAAAACCCTACTTCCTGTTTGATTGTATTTGATGAGTGTAGGGGTTACAAGAGTTGATCTACCTCAAGATCGTAATGGCTAAACCCTAGTTGTCTAGCCTATAAGAATTCTGATAGCCTCTACGGACTAAACCCTCTGGTTTATATACACACCGGAGGGGCCTAGGGTTGTACAGAGCCGGTTTGTGGGGGAAGGAAATAACATATCCGGACACCAATCTTGCCATCCACGCATATGGGAGTCCTACCCGGACATGGGGGGAAAGTCTTTTGCTTGTATCTTCACGGCCCATCAGTCCGGCCAATATCAAATAGCCCGAACAACCGAGGACCCCCTTGTTCAGGAACGCAGTAATTTCAAAAAAATTCCTACGCACACGCAAGATCATGGTGATGCATAGCAATGAGAGGGAAGAGTATCGTCTACGTACCCTTGTAGACCGTAAGCGGAAGCGTTATGACAATGCGGTTGATGTAGTCGTACGTCTTCACGGTCGACCGATCTAGCACCGAAGGTACAGCACCTCCGCGATCTGCACACGTTCGGCTCGGTGACATCCCGCGAACTCATGATCCAGTAGAGCTTCGAGGGAGAGCTTCGTTAGCACGACGGCGTGATGACGGTGATGATGTTGCTACTGGAACAAGGCTTCGCCTAAGCACCGCTACGATATAACCGAGATGGATTATGGTGGAGGGGGGCACTGCACACGGCTAAAAGATCAATGATCAACTTGCGTGTCTATGGGGTGCCCCCTCCCCCGTATATAAAGGAGTGGAGGAGGGGGAGGGGGCCGGCCTCCTAGGCGCGCCCCAAGGGGAGTCCTACTCCCACTGGGAGTAGGATCCCCCTTGCTTTGTTGGATTTAGGAGAGAAGGAAGGAGGAGGGAGGAGGAAGGAAAGGGGGCCGGCCCCTTCCCAATTCGGATTGGGCTTGGGGGGGCGCCCCCTCCTTTGCTCCTTTCCCCTCTCTCCCACCAAGGCCCATATACCTCCCGGGGGGTTCCGGTAACCTCCCAATGCTCCGGTATACTCTCGTTTTCACCCAGAACCATTCCAATGTCCAAACATAGGCTTCCAATATATCGATCTTTACGTCTCGACCATTTCGAGACTCCTCGTCATGTCCGTGATCAAATCCGGGACTCTGAACTACCTTCGTTACATCAAAACACATAAACTCGTAATACCGATCGTCACCGAACATTAAGCGTGCGGACCCTACGGGTTCGAGAACTATGTAGACATGACCGAGACATGTCTCCGGTCAATAACCAATAGCGGAACCTGGATTCTCATATTGGTTCCTACATATTCTATGAAGATCTTTATCGATCAAACCGCATAACGGTATATGTTGTTCCCTTTGTCATCGGTATGTTACTTGCCCGAGATTCGATCGTCGGTATCTCAATACCTACTTCAATCCCGTTACCGACAAGTCTCTTTACTCATTCTGTAATGCTACATCACGTAACTAACTCATTAGCTACATTGCCTGCAAGGCTTATAGTGATGTACATTACCGAGAGGGCCCAGAGATACCTCTCCGACAATCGGAGTGACAAATCCTAATCTTGATCCATGCCAACTCAACAAACACCATCGGAGACACCTGTAGAGCACCTTTATAATCACCCAGTTATGTTTTGACGTTTGGTAGCACACAAGGTGTTCCTCCAGTATTCGGGAGTTGCATAATCTCATAGTCTGAGGAACATGTATAAGTCATGAAGAAAGCAGTAGCAATGAAACTGAAACGATGATATATAATGCTAAGCTAACGAATGGGTCTTGTCCATCACATCATTCTCCTAATGATGTGATCCCGTTCATCAAATGACAACACATGTCTATGGTTAGGAAACATAACCATCTTTGATAAACAAACTAGTCAAGTAGAGGCATACTAGGGACACTTTGTTTTGTCAATGTATTCACACATGTACTAAGTTTCCGATTAATACAATTCTAGCATGAATAATAAACATTTATCATGAAATAAGGAAAAAAATAATAAATTTATTATTGCCTTTAGGGCATATTTCCTTCACCCCTAATCTAGGACTCCCTCACACCCATGCAAAGGGTTGAACTCTCTTAGAACACATACCCACACACTCACTGAAGAGGCGAGACAAGGGCCTAGCTGTAGGATCGAAACTCTGGTTGACGAACGAGGTTTGGTAGTAACTTGATCTGAAGTTTCATGATCATCATCATTAGCTTCCTCACTAATTGGTGTAGGGAATCACTGGAACTGATTTCTGTGATGAACTACTTTCCAGTTCGGGAGAAGGTACAATTACCTCATCAAGTTCTACTTTCCTCCCACTCACTTCTTTCGAGATAAACTCCTTCTCTAGAAAGGATCCATTCTTAGCAACAAGATATCTTGCCTTCAGATCTGTGATAGAAGGTGTACCCAACAGTTTCTTTTGGGTATCCTATGAAGACGCACTACTCCGATTTGGGTTCAAGCTTATCAGTTTGAAACTTTTTCACATAAGCATCGCAATCCCAAACTTTAAGAAATGACAACTTTGGTTTCTTGCCAAACCATAGTTCATACAGTGTCATCTCAACGGATTTAGATGCTGCCCTATTTAATGTGAATGCAGTTGTCTCTAATGCATAACCCCGAAACGATAGTGGTAAATCAGTAAGAGACATTATAGATTGTACTATTTCAAATAAAGTACGGTTATGACATTCGGACACACCATTATGCTGTGGTGTTCCAGGTGGCATGAATTTGTGAAACTATTCCACGTTGTTTTAGTTGAAGACCAAACTCGTACCTCAAATATTCGTCTCCGCGATCAGATCGTAGAAACTTTATTTTCTTGTTACGATGATTTTCCACTTCACTCTGAAATTCTTTGAACTTTTCAAATGTTTCAGACTTATGTTTCATCAAGTAGATATACCCATATTTGCTCAAATCATCTGTGAAGGTCAGAAAATAACGATACCCGTGATACATCTCCAACGTATCTACTTTTCCAAACACTTTTGCCCTTGTTTTGGACTCTAACTTGCATGATTTGAATGGAACTAACCCGGACTGACGCTGTTTTCAGCAGAATTGTCATGGTGTTATTTTTGTGCAAAAATAAAAGTTTTCAGAATGACCTGAAAATCAACGGAGATAATTTTTGAATATATAAAAAATATTGGAAGAAGAATCCACGTCCGGGGCCCACACCCTGTCCACGAGGGTTGGGGGCGTGCCTACCCCCTGGGCGCGCCCCCTGCCTCGTGGGCCCCCTGACGCTCCACCGACCTCAACTCCAACTCCATATATTCGTGTTCGGGGAGAAAAAAATCAGGGAGAAGGATTCATCGTGTTTTACGATATGGAGCCGCCGCCAAGCCCTAAACTCTCTCGGGAGGGTTGATCTGGAGTCCGTTCGGGGCTCCGGAGAGGGGAATCCGTCGCCATCATCATCATCAACCTTCCTCCATCACCAATTTCATGATGCTCGCCGCCGTGTGTGAGTAATTCCATCGTAGGCTTGTTGGATGGTGATGGGTTGGATGAGATTTATCATGTAATCAAGTTAGTTTTGTTAGGGTTTGATCCCTAGTATCCACTATGTTCTGAGATTGATGTTGCTATGACTTTGCTATGCTTAATGCTTGTCACTAGGGCCCGAGTGCCATGATTCCAGATCTGAACCTATTACGTTTTCATGAATATGTGTGAGTTCTTGATCCTATCTTGCAAGTCTATGGTCACCTATTATGTGTTATGATCCGTTAACCCTGAAGTGACATTAATCGGGACCATTACCGGTGATGACCGTAGTTTGAGGAGTTCATGTATTCACTATGTGTTAATGCTTTGGTCCGGTACTCTATTAAAAGGAGGCCTTAATATACCTTAGTTTCCAATAGGACCCCGCTGCTGCGGAAGGGTAGGACAAAAGATGTCATGCAAGTTCTTTTCCATAAGCATGTATGACTATATTCGGAATACATGCCTACATTACATTGATGAACTGGAGCTAGTTCTATGTCACCCTATGTTATAACTGTTGCATGATCGATCGCATCTGACATAATTCTCCATCACTGATCCAATGCCTACGAGCTTTTCCTATACTGTTCTTCGCTTATTTACTTTTCCGCTGCTACTGTTACAATCACTATAAAACCCAAAAAAATACTTTTGCTGTCGTTACCACTACTATCATATTAGTTTGCTACTAAATACCTTGTTGCAGATATTAAGTTTCCAAGTGTTGAATTGACAACTCAACTGCTAATACTTGAGAATATTCTTTGGCTCCCCTTGTGTCGAATCAAAAAATTTGGGTTGAATACTCTACCCTCGAAAACTGTTGCGATCCCCTATACTTGTGGGTTATCAAGACTATTTTTTGGCGTCGTTGCCGGGGAGCATGGCTCTATTCTTTGAGTCACTTGGGATTTATATCTGCTTATCATTATGAAGAACTTGAAAGATCAAAGAACCAAGATTTTTCCCTCAACTACGAGGGGAGGTAAGGAATTGCCATCTAGCTCTGCACTTGATTCACCTTCTGTTTTGAGTAAAATTGCGACACCTACACATGCTATTGATTCTGATAGGTCGCATGTTATTGATGATGCCACTTCTGCTTTACATGATATTTATGATGAAACTACTTCTATGCTTGATACTACTGTGCCATTAGGTGAATTTCTTGATGAACAACTTGCTAGGGCTAGAGAGAATGAAATTATTGAAACTGATAATTTTGATGAAAGTGATGATGAAGATTCTCCCCCTAGATATGAATTGCCTGTTGTTCCTAAGGGTTATGTTATGGATGAAGAAACTGCTAGAGACTTTCTTGCTTGCAATGATAGATCTGATCTTAAGAAATTATTTGCTAAGCTTAAAGAAAAGTCTTTGAATGCTAGAATGAAATATGACCCTGCTTTTGCTACTTCACCTATCTTTATTACCGATAAGGATTATGATTTCTCTGTCGATCCTGAGTTAATTACTTTAGTTGAATCTGATCCTTTTTATGGCTATGAATCTGAAACTATTGTGGCACATCTTACTAAATTAAATGATATAGCCACCCTCTTTACACATGATGAGAAAACTCGCTATTACTTTATCCTTAAGTGGTTTCCGTTCTCATTAAAGGGTGATGTTAAGACATGGTTTAATTCTCTTGATCCTGGTTGTGTGCGTAGTCCCCAGGACATGATCTATTACTTCTCTGCTAAATATTTCCCCGCTCATAAGAACAAGCTGCCTTAAGGGAAATATATAATTTTGTGCAAATTGAAGAAGAGAGTCTCCCACAAGCTTGGGGGAGGCTTCTCCGATTACTTAATGATTTTCCTGATCATCCTCTCAAGAAAAATGAAATACTTGATATCTTTTATAATGGACTAACTGATGCTTCCAGAGATTACCTGGATAGTTGTGCTGGTTGTATTTTCAGGGAAAGAACTGTTGATCAAGCTGAATTGCTACTGAATAATATGTTGACTAATGAAAACAATTGGACACTTCCTGAACCAACTCCTAAGCCAACTCCGAAGAAAAGGGGTATTCCATTTCTCAGTCCTGAAGATATGCAAGAGGCAAAGAAATCTATGAAAGAAAAAGGCATTAAAGCTGAAGATGTTAAGAATTTACCACCTATGGAAGAAATACATGGTCTTGATAACCCGACACAGGTAGTAAAGGTAAATTCTCTCTATAGATTTGATAAATGTGAAATCCCATTTACTAAGTTTGCTAGCCAATGCTTGGATGAGTTTGATGACTTTATGGTTAAACAAGAAAATTTCAATGCTTATGTTGGTAGACAATTGAAACACAATGCTGATATGCTTGAACACTTGAGTGATTATATGTCTAGAGTTAAAGGTGAGCTTAAACTTATTAGTAAACATGCTTCTATGGTTACCACTCAAGTAGAACAAGTGCTTAAAGCTCAGAATGATTTGCTCAATGAATTAAATAATAAGAAAAATGATAATGCTGCTAGAGTTATGACCAGAGGGGGTAAAATGACTCAGGAACCTTTGTATCCTGAGGGCCACCCCAAGAGAATTGAGCAATATTCTCAGAGAACTAATATAGATGCACCTAGTCCTTCTAAAAGGAAGAAAAAGAAAAATGATAGGGCTTTGCATGCTTCTAGTGAACCTGTTGTTGACACACCTGAGAATCCAAATGATATTTCTATTTCTGATGTTGAAACACAATCTGGTAATGAACATGAACCTAGTGATAATATTAATGATGATGTTCATGTTGATGCTCAACCTAGCAATGCTAATGATGTAGAGATTGAACCTGCTGTTGATCTTGATAACCCACAATCAAAGAATCAACATTATGATAAGAGAGACTTTGTTGTTGGGAAGCACGGTAAAGAAAGAGAACCATGGGTTCAGAAACCCATTGTCGGTGTCAAAACCGGCGGATCTCGGGTAGGGGGTCCCTGATACGTCTCCAACGTATCTATAATTTTTGATTGCTCCATGCTATATTATCTTCTATTTTGGACATTATTGGGCTTTATTATCCACTTTTATATTATTTTTGGGACTAACCTATTGACCCAGAGCCCAGTGCCAGTTCCTGTTTTTCTCTTGTTTCGGTGTTTCGAAGAAAAGGAATATCAAACGGAGTCAAAACGGAATGAAACCTTCTGGAGAAGTTATTTTTGGAAGGAAAGCAACCTGATAGACTTGGAGTGCACATCAGGAAAGAAACGAGGGAGCCACGAGGTAGGGGGCGTGCCCTCCACCCTCGTGGGCCCCTCGTGGCTCCCCCGACGTACTTCTTTCTCTTATATATACCCATATACCCTAAAACGATCGGGAGCACAATAGATCGGGACTTCCGCCGCCAGAAGCCTACGTAGCCACCAAAAGCCAATCTAGACCCGTTCCGGCACCCTGCTGGAGGGGGGATCCTTCTCCGGTGGCCATCTTCATCATCCCGGTTGTTGGTGTCAAAACCGGCGGATCTCGGGTAGGGGGTCCCGAACTGTGCGTCTAAGGCGGATGGTAACAGGAGGCAGGGGACATGATGTTTACCCAGGTTCGGGCCCTCTTGATGGAGGTAATACCCTATGTCCTGCTTGATTGTTCTTGATGATATAAGTATTACAAGAGTTGATCTACCACGAGATCGTAGAGGCTAAACCCTAGAAGCTAGCCTATGGTATGATTGTACATTGTCCTACGGACTAACCCCTCCAGTTTATATAGACACCGGAGGGGGCTAGGGTTACGCAGAGTCGGTTACAAGGGAGGAGATCTACATATCTGTATTGCCTAGCTTGCCTTCCACGCCAAGGAGAGTCCCATCCGGACACGGGACGAAGTCTTCAATCTTGTATCTTCATAGTCCAACTGTCCGGCCAAAGGATATAGTCCGGCTGTCCGGATACCCCCTAATCCAGGACTCCCTCAGTAGCCCCTGAACCAGGCTTCAATGACGATGAGTCCGGCGCACAGTTTTGTCTTCGGCATTGCAAGGCGGGTTCCTCCTCCGAATACTCCATAGAAGATTTTGAACACAAGGATAGTGTCCGGCTCTGCAAAACAAGTTCCACATACCACCGTAGAGAGAATAATATTTCCACAAATCTAATCTGCTAACACGTTTTGACAGCATGACATCACGTCATGCCCTGGTCATTACTCGAACCATTTTTGTCAACCAGCACCGCACATATCGCGAGGCGGTTTTCTTGACACGTCTTGTCAAAGCAGAGATCATGTTCCCTTTATTACGGGATTCTCATCAATATGGACGTGGGTAACCCAACCGCGCCATCAATTACGGTGTTTGGGGAATAAGCGATTTTGCCAGGCAAGTGCGGAGGTGCATCGCCTCTTTCGCCCTTATAAAGGGATTAGGATTCACTCTTTTCACCCATGCCTTCTTCCTCCTTGCTTACCCACTCTCGCACACTCGAGCTCCAGCGCCCAAGTTCACGTCTTTCTTCTCAAACCACTCCAAGCATGTCCGGAGCGGGAGGCAAGTGGATGGTATCCTCCGTCACGGAGGAGAACATCACAAAGTTACGGGAAGCCGGATATCTGGCCACAGATATCACGCACCGACTGCCAGATCTAGGGAAGATCATCCCTACGCCCGAACCCCATGAGAGGGTATTTTTCTTACCCACTTCGTCCGCGGACTGGGATTTCCTCTCCACCCGTTTGTCCGCGGGCTCATGTTCTACTACGGGCTTGATTTTCATGATCTGGCCCCCAATTTCATCCTCAACATCTCGGCGTTTATCGTCATGTGCGAGGCCTTCCTCCGCATCAAGCCCCATTTCGGCCTATGGCTGAAGACCTTCAATGTCAAACCGAAGATGGTGGTCGGCCAGCAAGTGGAGTGCGGAGGTGCCTGAAATAGGCATAAAATAGCAAATTTGGGCTGGGCCTCCGGTTAATAGGTTAGTCCCAAAAGTAATATAAAAGTGGATAGTAAAGCCCAATATTGCCCAAAACAGTAGATAATATAGCATGGAGCAATCAAAAATTATAGATACGTTGGAGACGTATCAAGCATCCCCAAGCTTAATTCCTGCTCGTCCTCGAGTAGGTAAATGATAAAAAAAATTGATGTGGAATGCTAGTTGGCATAGTTTCAATGTAATTCTTCTTAATTGTGGTATGAATATTTAGATCCATAAGATTCAAGACAAAAGTTCATATTGACATAGAAATAATAATACTTCAAGCATACTAACTAAGCAATCATGTCTTCTCAAAATCACATGGCCAAAGAAAGCTATCCCTACAAAATCATATAGTCTGGCTATGCTCCATCTTCACCACACAAAATATTTAAATCATGCACAACCCCGATGACAAGCCAAGCAATTGTTTCATACTTTTGGTGTTCTCAAACTTTTTCAATCTTCACGCAATACATGAGCGTGAGCCATGGACATAGCACTATAGGTGGAATAGAATGGTGGTTGTGGAGAAGACAAAAAGGAGAAGATAATATCACATCAACTAGGCGTATCAACGGGCTATGGAGATGCCCATCAATAGATATCAATGTGAGTGACTAGGGATTGCCATGCAATGGATGCACTAGAGCTATACATGTATGAAAGCTCAACAAAAGAAACTAGTGGGTGTGCATCCAACTCGCTTGATCACGAAGACCTAGGGCATTTTGAGGAAGCCCATCATTGGAATATACAAGCCAAGTGTATGAAAATTCCCACTAGTATATGAAAGTGACAACATAGGAGACTCTCTATCATGAAGATCATGGTGCTACTTTGAAGCACAAGTGTGGGAAAAGGATAGTAGCATTGCCCCTTTTTATTTTATTTTTTTATTTGTCCTTTCTCCTTTTTTATGGCCTTTATCTTTTTTGGCCTTTTTTGGCCTTTTTTTATTTGGGACAATGCTCTATTAATGATGATCATCACACTTCTATTTATTTACAACTCAATGATTACAACTCGATACTAGAACAAAGTATGACTCTATATGAATGCCTCCGGCGGTGTAGATGTGCAATGAATCAAGAGTGACATGTATGAAAGAATTATGAACGGTGGCTTTGCCACAAATACTATGTCAACTACATGATCATGCTAAGCAATATGACAATGATGAATGTGTCATAATAAACGGAACGGTGGAAAGTTGCATGGCAATATATCTCGGAATGGCTATGAAAATGCCATAATAGGTAGGTATGGTGGCTGTTTTGAGGAAGGTATATGGTGGGTTTATGGTACCGGCGAAAGTTGCGCGGTACTAGAGAGGCTAGCAAAGGTGGAAGGGTGAGAGTGCGTATAATCCATGGACTCAACATTAGTCATAAAGAACTCACATACTTATTGCAAAAATCTATTAGTTATCGAAACAAAGTACTACGCGCATGCTCCTAGGGGGATAGATTGGTAGGAAAAGACCATCGCTCGTCCCCGACCGCCACTCATAAGGAAGGCAATCAATAAATAAATCATGCTCCGACTTCGTCACATAACGGTTCACCATACGTGCATGCTACAGGAATCACAAACTTCAACACAAGTATTCATCAAATTCATAACCACTCAACTAGCATGACTCTAATATCACCATCTCCATATCTCAAAACAATCATCAAGTATCAAACTTCTCATAGTATTCAACACACTCATAAGAGAATTTTATTATTCTTGAATACCTAGCACATTAAGATTTTAAGCAAATTACCATGCTATTTAAGACTCTCAAAATAATATAAGTGAAGCATGAGAGTTCATCTATTTCTTCAAAATAAAACTACCACCATGCTCTAAAAGATATAAGTGAAGCACTAGAGCAAATGACAAACTACTCCGAAAGATATAAGTGAAGATCAATGAGTAGTTGAATAATTATGCAACTATGTGAAGACTCTCTAACATTTAATAATTTCAGATCTTGGTACTCTATTCAAACAGCAAGCAAAGCAAAATAAAATGACATCTAAGAATAGCAAACATCATGTGAAGAAGCAAAAACTTAGGATCAACCGACACTAACCGATAATTCTTGAGACTTCTTGAAATATTATCTTGGGGTGCCTTGGGCATCCCCAAGATTTAGCTTTTGTATCTCCTTAATTCCTCTCATATCACGGCCTCCCTAAATCTCAAAAGCTTCATCCACACAAAACTCAACAAGGACTCGTGAGATAAGTTAGTATAAACCATTGCCAAAACCTTATCATACTCTACTATAGCAAATCACTAAAGTTATTATTCAACATTGCATACTAAATGCCTCTGCATATTTAATAGTCCTATCCTCAAATAGAATCATTAAAGAAGCAACAATATGCAAACAATGCAAACATAACAGCAATCTGCCTAAACAGGATAGTCTGTAAAGAATGCTGCAACATCCATACTTCCCTAGCTCCAAAAATTATGAAAGAAAATTCCCACTGTAGTAAATTTATCAGAGCTTAAGATGCAAAAGGTTTCAACATTTTATCACATTCTGACTTTTCTAGGGAATTATTGCAACAGCGGTTAACTTTCTGTTTTCAAACAGCAACATGTATACTTGTAACATAGGCATAGTAATGGCTATCAATGCCACTTTTATTGAAGTAAAAGATGCAAAACATTGTTCTAAATAACAGCAAGCAAATCCTAACAAAATAAATTGATGCTCCAAGCAAAACACATATCATGTGGTGAATAAAAACATAGCTCCAAGTAAAGTTACTGATGAACGAAGACGAAAGAGGGGATGCCTTCCGGGGCATCCACAAGCTTAGGCTTTTGGTTGTCCTTGAATATTACCTTGGGGTGCTTCGGGCATCCCCAAGCTTAGGCTCTTGCCACTCCTTATTCCATAGTCCATCGAATCCTTACCCAAAACTTGAAAACTTCACTACACAAAACTTAACAGAAAACTCGTAAGCTCCGTTAGTATAAGAAAAATAAATCACCACTTCAAGGTACTGTAATGAACTCATTCTTTATTTATATTGGTGTTAAACATACTGTATTCCAACTTCTCTATGGTTTATAAACTATTTTACTAGCCATAGATTCATCAAAATAAGTAAACAACACATGAAAAACAGAATCTGTCAAAAACAGAACAGTCTGTAGTAATCTGGATCAAACATATACTTCTGGAACACATAAAATTCTCAAATAAATTTCTGGACCTGAGGAATTTATTTATTAATCATCTTCAAAAAGAATTAACTAAATAGCACTCTCCAAATAAAAATGGCAGCAATTCTCGTGAGCGCTAAAGTTTCTGTTTTTGACAGCATGATCAACAAGACTTTCCCCAAGTCTTCCCAAAGGTTCTACTTGGCACAAACACTAATTAAAAGCATAAAACTGATAACCCACAAGTATAGGGGATCGCAACAACTTTCGAGGGTAGAGTATTCAACCCAAATTTATTGATTCGACACAAGGGGAGCCAAAGAATATTCTCGAGTATTAGCAGCTGAGTTGTCAATTCAACCACACCTGGAAACTTAGTATCTGCAGCAAAGTGTTTAGTAGCAAAGTAATATGATAGTGATGGTAGCAGCAACAAAAGTAAAGACAGCAAAAGTAATGTTTTTGGTATTTTGTAGTGATTGTAACAGTAGCAGCAGAAAAGTAAATAAGCGAGAACCAGTATATGGGAAAGTCGTAGGCACCGGATCAGTGATGGATAATTATGCCGGATGCGGTTCATCATGTAACAGTCATAACATAGGGTGACACAGAACTAGCTCCAATTCGCCAATGTAATGTAGGCATGTATTCCGTATATAGTCATACGTGCTTATGGAAAAGAACTTGCATGACATCTTTTGTCCTACCCTCCCGTGGCAGAGTGGTCCTATTGGAAACTAAGGGATATTAAGGCCTCCTTTTAATAGAGAACCGGAACAAAGCATTAGCACATAGTGAATACATGAACTCCTCAAACTATGGTCATCACCGGGAGTGGTCCCGATTATTGTCACTTCGTGGTTGCCGGATCATAACACATAGTAGGTGACTATAGACTTGCAAGATCGGATCAAGAACTCACATATATTCATGAAAACATAATAGGTTCAGATCTGAAATCATGGCACTTGGGCCCTAGTGACAAGCATTAAGCATAGCAAAGTCATAGCAACATCAATCTCAGAACATAATGGATACTAGGGATCAAACCCTAACAAAACTAACTCGATTACATGATAAATCTCATCCAACCCATCACCGTCCAGCAAGCCTACGATGGAATTACTCACGCACGGCAGTGAGCATCATGAAATTGGTGATGGAGGATGGTTGATGATGACGACGACGACATATCCCCCTCTCCGGAGCCTCGAACGGACTCCAGATCAGCCCTCCCGAGAGGTTTTAGGGCTTGGCGGCGGCTCCGTATCGTAAAACGCGATGATTTCTTCTCTCTGATTTTTTTCTCTCCGAAAGCAAATATATAGAGTTGGAGTTGGCGTCGGAGGGTTTCTAGGGGGCCCACGAGGTAGGGGGGCGCTCCCTAGGGGGGGGGCGCCCCCCACCCTCGTGAGAAGGGTGTGGGCCCCCTGGTCTTCATCTTTGGCGAGGATTTTTCTATTGTTTTTTCTAAGATGTTCCGTGGAGTTTCAGGTCATTCCGAGAATATTTGTTTTCTGCACATAAAACAACACCATGGTAATTCTGCTGAAAACAACGTCAGTCCGGATTAGTTCCATTCAAATCATACAAGTTAGAGTCCGAAACAAGGGCAAAAGTGTTTGGAAAAGTAGATACGACGGAGACGTATCAACTCCCCCAAGCTTAAACCCTTGCTTGTCCTCAAGCAATTCAGTTGACAAACTGAAAGAAAGAAAGAAAAACTTTTACAAACTCTGTTTGCTCTTGTTTTTGTAAATATGTCAAGCAAGCATTCAAGTTTTCAGCATAGATCATAACTAACCACATTTGTAATAATTCTCAGGTCTCACAATTACTCGTATCAATAGCATAATCAACTAGCAAGCCATAATAATAAATCTCGGATGACAACACTTTCTCAAAATAATCATAATATGATATAACAAGATGGTATCTCGCTAGCCCTTTCTGAGACCGCAAAACATAAATGCAGAGCACCTTTAAAGATGAAGGACTGACTAGACATTGTAATTCATGGTAAAAGAGATCCAATCATAGTCATACCCAATATAAATTAACAATGATGAATGCAAATGACGGCTGCGCTCTCCAGCTAGTGCTTTTAATAAGAGGGTGATGACTCAACACAAAAGTAAATGGATAGGCCCTTCGCAGAGGGAAGCAGGGATTTGTAGAGGTGCCAGAGCTCGGTTTTGAAATAGAGATAAATTGTATTTTGAGCGGTATACTTTTATTGTCAACATAACAACTAAGAGAAGGCGATATCTTCCATGCTAAACACATTATAGGCGGTTCCCAAACAGAATGGTAAAGTTTATACTCCCCCTCCACCAACAAGCATCAATTCATGGCTTGCTCGAAACAACGAGTGCCTCCAACATACATCAGGTCCCAGGGGGAGTTTTTTTTTGCAATTAATTTTGATTTAGTTTGCATAAAGCATGGGGCTGGGCATCCCGGTGACTAGCCATTTTCTCGTGAGTGAGGAGCGGAGTCCACTCATCTTGAGAATAACCCGCCTAACACGGAAGATAAGGACAACCTTTGTTGATACATGAGCTATTCGAGCATACAAAACAGAATGTTTATTTGCAGGTTTAGAGTTTGGCACATACAAATTTACTTGGAACGGCAGGTAGATACCGCATATAGGTAGGTATGGTGGACTCATCTGGAATAACTTTGGGGTTTTAAGGGATTGGATGCACAAGCAGTATTCCTGCTTAGTACAGGTGAAGGCTAGCAAAAGACTCGGAAGCGACCAACTGGAGAGCGACAACAGCCATGTACATGCATTAAAATTAATAAACATTGGATGCAAGCATGAGTAGGATATAATCCACCATGAACATAAATATCGTGAAGGCTATGTTGATTTGTTTCAACTACATGCGTGAACATGTGGCAAGTCAAGTCACTTAAATCATTCAAAAGAGGATACCACCCCATCATACCACATCATAATCATCTCAATAGCATGTTGGCATACAAGGTAAATCATTATAACTCATAGCTAATCAAGCATGGCACAAGCAACTATGATCTCTAATTGTCATTGCAAACATGTTTATTCATAATAAGCTGAATTAAGAACGACAGGCTCATCATATTTACAAAAACAAAAGAGGTCGAGTTCATACCAGCTTTTCTCATCTTAGTCAGTCCATCATATATCATCATAATTGCCTTTCACTTGCACGACCGAACGGTGTGAATAATAATAAGAGTGCACGTGCATTGAACTAAGCTGGAATCTGCGAGCATTCAATAAACAGGAGAAGACAAGGCAATATGGGCTCTTGGTTAAATCAACAATAACATATAAGAGCCTCTTCAACAATTTAATTATGGTCTTCTCCTACTGACTCCCAAAGAAAAGAAAAGAAATAAAACTATTCACACGGGAAAGCTCCCAACAAGCAAAAGAAGAACGGGAAATATTTTTGGGTTTTCTTTTTAATTATTACTACTACAGCAGAGAAATAAACTACTACTATTTTTTTTTGTTTTTCTTAAGGTTTAACAAACACACAAGAAGAAAGCAGGAAAAAGAAAATAAACTAGCATGGATATTACAGTGAAAAAGTATGAGCACCGACATCTAGCAATGAGTGTGTGTGAACATAAATGTAATGTCGGTGAGAAATACGTACTCCCCCAAGCTTAGGCTTTTGGCCTAAGTTGGTCTATGGCCACGGCTGGCCTGGCGGATATCCATAATAATAGTTGTTGGGGTCGTACTGTGATGAGGAATAGTTGGGATCATACTGTGATGAAGAAGAAGACTCTGACTGCCACTGGCTGACAGCCATCTCTGGATCCCAAGAATAAACAGATTGTCATGGAGGCTCATCTTGTGGTTCCTGTTCTGGCTCCTCGACTGGTGCAGGGTTCCGGTAGGCGTGAATAGCCGTCAACGGAACAAGGTACGTGCCTGCAGTCAAATCAAACAAGGAAGGAGCAGGCAAGGTAATAGTCTCAGGATGATGTTTATTAAAGAACAATTCATATTTAAGCTTCCCTGCCCTATTTTTAACAATAAAATCATGTGCCGCCATACTTCTATGATCTAGATAAACACGGGGCAACACATTTTCTTCCTTCTCAGCATGCTTAGGTATGTTAAAATGTGCGGCTAGGCGTGTGGCATAGATGCCTCCAAAGATGGGGCCCTTAGTACGGTTCATATTTAACCGTCTAGCAATAATACCGCCCAAACTAAAAGTGTTATCACTGTATAAACCTTGGAGCAGAATAATTAAATCAGGGATACTAAGATTTCCATAATTTCCGCGTCCAATTAAACAACGACTAGCAAATAATGCAAAGTAACGCAAAACAGGAAAATGTATGCTAGTGATTCGTGCATCGGAAACCTTCCTGGTTTCTCCTATAGTGATATTATCAATAAACCCAGCCACATCGTCATGATGTGGTTCTTCTGTCTTGCCCTCAAAAGGGACTAAACTAATCCAACAGAAATCATAAAGTGACATCTCCTTATGCTCATCATATAAATGAAACTCCACTGTAGGTGGTGAGTTCCTAGAATGAAAATGAAAGTTTTGCACAAAGGTATTTGTGAGCAAGAGATACCGATCGCATTGGTCGTGAAGGAAAGCGGTGAGGCCTGCATTGTGAGCCAATTCATGAAAATCTTCATAGATACCGGCTGCTCTCAAGAAATCTTCAGAAGGCCATTCACACGCCCAAATATCCGCGGTGCACGGTAAATTATACTTAGGCTTCGGTGCCTTTTCCTTCGAGCTTTGGCTCGATGAGCCCCTCAAATATCTCCTCATTATTTTTCTGAAACAATCTGAAATTTTTAGTAACTTCAAACAAAAATGGACAAACTTCAATAAAACTGACAGCAACTACTCCTACAAGTGCCTAGAGCATATATCAAGCATTAGAACTACTTGGAACCATATAAATTTGACATGCAAGCTCAAGAACATGGTCATCTATGCAGCACAAATTTGCAAAGAATAAAGCACTAGAACAAAAACTAATTGTACCAATGGAGGAGTCACATACCAAGGAACAATTTCCCAAGCAGTTTTGAGAGAGGTGCTTTGAGCAAGGAGATCGAAAATCACAGCAAAAGTGGTTGGAACTCGTGCTTGAGTTTGTTTTTCGGGTTTGTGTGAGATAGAGGAAGAAGATGGGTGCTGGGATAAGTGGAGGAGGGCCACCGTGGGCCCACGAGGCAGGGGGCGCGCCCTAGAGGGGGGGGGGGCGCCCACCACCCTTGTGGCCAGGTGGCAGCTCCTCCCGTGGTAATTTTTGCACAGTAAATCCTCAAATATTCCCGAAAAAATCATATTAAATTGGCATGGCATTCTGATGACTTTTATTTTTGGGATATTTTTATATTGCACGGATAAGTCAGGAAACAGACAGAAAAATACTATTTTTACTTTATTTAATATAAATAATAGAAAGTATAGAGAGGGTACAGAAGATTGTGCTTCTAGTTCCATCCATCTCATGCTCATAAAAAAGAATCCACTAACAAGGTTGATCAAGTCTTGTTAACAAACTCATTCCGATAATCATGAAACCGGAGAAATTTCGAATAGCACTAAGTTACCTCAACGGGGATATGCACATCCCCAATAATAAGTATATCATATTTCTTCTTGACAGTAGGAAGAGGAAATTCAAAACCTCCAAATATAATCGATGGAATTTTTCCAATAGAGTTGATACTATGAACTTGAGGTTGTTTCCTCGGAAAGTGTACCGTATGCTCATTACCATTAACATGAAAAGTGACATTGCCTTTGTTGCAATCAATAACAGCCCCTGCAGTATTAAGAAAAGGTCTTCCAAGAATAATAGACATACTATCATCCTCGGGAATATCAAGTATAACAAAATTCGTTAAAATAGTAACGTTTGCAACCACAATAGGCACATCCTCACAAATACCGACAGGTATAACAGTTGATTTATCAGCCATTTGCAAAGATATTTCAGTAGGTGTCAGCTTATTCAAGTCAAGTCTATGATATAAAGAGAGAGGCATAACACTAACACCGGCTCCAAGATCACATAAAGCAGTTTTAATATAATTCTTTTTAATGGAGGAAGGTATAGTAGGTACTCTGGGGTCTCCAAGTTTCTTTGGTATTCCACCCTTAAAAGTATAATTAGCAAGCATGGGGGAAATTTCATCTTCCGGTATCTTTATTTTATTAGTAATGATATCCTTCATATATTTAGCATAAGGATTTGTTTTGAGCACATCAGTTAATCTCATACGCAAAAAGATAGGCCTAATCATTTCAGCAAAGCGCTCAAAATCCTCATCATCCTTTTCTCTTGGATGGTTTAGGAGGAAAAGGCATGGGTTTCTAAACCCATGGTTCCATTTCTTTACCATGTTTCCTAGCAACAAAGTCTCTTTTATCATAACATTGATTCTTTGATTGTGGGTTATCAAGATCAACAACAGGTTCAATTTCTACATCATTATCATTACTAGGTTGAGCATCATCATGAACATCATTATTAATATTTTTACTAGGTTCATGTTTATTACCAGATTGTGTTTCAGTATCAGACATAGATGTATCATTTGGATTATCAGGTGGTTCAGCAATAGGTTCACTAGAAGTTTGCACAGTTATATCATTTTTCTTCTTCTTCTTTTTAGAAGAACTAGGAACATCAATATTATTTCTTTGAGAATCTTGCTCGATTCTCTTAGGGTGGCCTTCAGGATACAAAGGTTCCTGAGTCATTTAACCAGTTCTAGTAGCCACTCTAACAGCATAAACATTTTTCTTACTATTCATTTCATCAAGCACTTCTTTTTGAGCCTTAAGCACTTGTTCTACTTGAGTGGTAACCATAGAAGCATGTTTGCTAACAAGTTTAAGTTCACCTTTAATATCAACCATATAATCACCCAAGCGTCTAATCATATAAGCATTTTCTTTTAATTGTCTACCAAAATAAGCATTGAAGTCGTCTTGCTTAAACATAAAGTTATCAAACTCAACCAAGCACTGACTAGCAATTTTAGTAGGAGGGACTTCAGCTTTATCATATCTATAGAGAGAATTTACCTTTACTACCTGTGTCGGGATATCAGGATCAGGAGGTTCTTCAGTAAATAAATAATTAAGATCATATGTTTCTTCGACAAGCGGTATATTAAGACCATGTATTTCTTCAATAGGAGGTAAATTCTTAACGTCTTCAGCTTTAATACCTTTTTCTTTCATAGATTTCTTTGCCTCTTGCATATCTTCGGGACTGAGAAATAGAACACCTCTCTTCTTCGGAGTTGGTTTAGGCATAGACTCAGTAATTGGCTCAGGAGCTGGCTCAGGAGGTGCCCAATTATTTTCATTTATCAACATATTATTCAATAGAATTTCAGCTTCATCCGGTGTTCTTTCCCTGAAAAGAGAACTAGCACAACTATCCAGGTAATCTCTGGAAGCATCGGTTAGTCCATTATAAAAGATATCAAGTATTTCAGGTTTCTTAAGAGGATGATCAGGCAAAGCATTAAGTAACTTGAGAAGCCTCCCCCAAGCTTGTGGGAGACTCTCTTCTTTAATTTGCACAAAGTTGTATATTTCCCTCAAAGCAGCTTGTTTCTTATGAGCAGGGAAATATTTAGCAGAGAAGTAATAAATCATATCCTGGGGACTACGCACGCAACCAGGATCAAGAGAATTAAACCATATCTTAGCATCACCCTTTAATAAGAACGGAAATATTTTGAGTATATAGAAGTAACACGATCTCTCATCATTAGTAAACAGGGCAGCTATATCATTTAACTTAGTAAGATGTGCCACAACAGTTTCAGATTCATAGCCATAAAAAGGATCAGATTCAATCAAAGTAATTATATCAGGATCAAAAGAGAATTCATAATCTTTATCAGGAACACATATAGGTGAAGTAGCAAAAGCAGGGTCGGGTCTCATTTTATCTCTAAGTGATTCTTTGTTCCATTTAATTAATAACCTCTTAAGCTCATATCTATCTTTGCAAGCAAAAATAGCGGCAGAAGATTCCCTATCAAAAAGATAGCCCTCAGGAATAACAGGCATATTTTCATCATCACTATCATCATCGTATTTAGATTCAATAATTTCTTTTTCTCTAGCCCTAGCAATTTGTTCATCAAGAAATTCACTAAGGGGCACAATAGTATCAGGCATAGAAGCAGTTTCATCATAAGTAGCGTGCATAGCAGAAGTGGCATCATCAATAACATGCGATATATCAGAACGAATAGCAGAAGCAGATGTAGGTGTCGCAAACTTACTCATAACAGAAGGTGAATCAAGTGCAGAGCTAGATGGCAGTTCCTTACCTCCCCTCGTAGTTGAGGGATAGATCTTGGTTTTTGGATCTCTCAAGTTCTTCATAGTGTCCAGCAGATATAAATCCCAAATGACTCAAAGAATAGAGCTATGCTCCCCGGCAACGGCGCCAGAAATTAGTCTTGATAACCCACAAGTATAGGGGATCGCAACAGCTTTCGAGGGTAGAGTATTCAACCCAAATTTATTGATTCGACATAAGGGGAGCCAAAGAATATTCTCAAGTATTAGCAGCTGAGTTGTTAATTCAACCACACCTAGAAACTTAGTATCTGCAGCAAAGTGTTTAGTAGCAAAGTAATATGATAGTGGTGGTAGCAGCAACAAAAGTAAAGATAGCAAAAGTAATGTTTTTGGTATTTTGTAGTGATTGTAACTGAAAGATCGTGGATGTCGCCTAGAGGGGGGGTGAATAGGCGTTTTAAAATAATTACGGTAGAGGCTCGAACAAATGCGGAATAAACCTAGCAGTTAATTTGTCAAGCACAAAACCTACAACAACTAGGCTCACCTATGTGCACCAACAACTTATGCTAAGCAAGGTAAGCAACAAAGTGATAGCAAGATATATGACAAATAACAATATGGCTATCACACAGTAAAGTGCATAAGTAAAGGGCTCGGGTAAGAGATAACCGAGGCACGAGGAGACGATGATGTATCCCGAAGTTCACACCCTTGCGGATGCTAATCTCCGTTTGGAGCGGTGTGGAGGCACAATGCTCCCCAAGAAGCCACTAGGGCCACCGTAATCTCCTCACGCCCTCGCACAATGCAAGATGCCGTGATTCCACTAAGGGACCCTTGAGGGCGGTCACCGAACCCGTACAAATGGCGACCCTTGGGGGCGGTCACCGAACCCGTACACTTTGGCAACCCTTGGAGGCGGTCACCGGTACCCGTCAAATTGCTCGGGGCGATCTCCACAACCTAATTGGAGACCCCGACGCTTGCCCGGAGCTTTACACCACAATGATTGAGCTCCGAACACCACCAACCGACTAGGGGGCCCAAGCACCCAAGATAAACAAGCTCAAGGGCACCAAGCACCCAAGAGTAATAAGCTTCTCAACTTGTAACTTCCACGTATCACGTGGAGAACTCAAACCGATGCACCAAGTGCAATGGCAAGGGCACACGGAGTGCCCAAGTCCTTCTCTCTCAAATCCCACCGAAGCAACTAATGCTAGGGAGGAAAATGAGAGGAAGAACAAGAAGGAGAACACCAAGAACTCCAAGAACTAGATCCAAGGGGCTCCCCTCACATAGAGGAGAAAGTGATTGGTGGAAATGTGGATCTAGATCTCCTCTCTCTTTTCCCTCAAAAACTAGCAAGAATCCATGGAGGGATTGAGAGTTAGCAAGCTCGAAGAAGGTCAACAATGGGGGAAGAACACGAGCTCAAAGAATTGGACTCAATGGGGAAGAAGACCCCCTTTTATAGGAGGGGAGAAAATCCAACCGTTATCCCCTCACTCAGCCCGCACAACGCGGTACTACCGCACCAGGGGCGCGGTACTACCGCGAGGCTGCGCGGTACTACCGTGGAGGACCACGGTACTACCGCGACAGCAGCATAGGCCGGAACTTGCCTGACTAGGGGGCAGTACTACCGCTTGCGCGGTACTACCGCTCCCCCTTGCGGTACTACCGCAAGGCAGGAAAGTCTCAGCCTGGGAAGGGCGCGGATGAAATAAATTACATCCGTGCCTACTTCCGCTGAGGGAGGACCTGCGCAAAAACTCCGGCACGGTACTACCGCACACGAAGAGCGGTACTACCGCGTAGGGCGCGGATGTAAAAAATTACATCCGCCCCTACGTCCGCTCATGCTGCTGAGCCTGGCCAGAGCCCACGGTACTACCGAGCCCACGGCACGGTACTACCGCGTAGGGCGCGGATGTAAAAAATTACATCCGCCCCTACTACCGCTCGAGCAGCTGCGCCTGGCCTGAGGCCACGGTAGTACCGTTCCAACAGAGCGGTACTACCGCAAGGGCCTGCGGTACTACCGCTCCAAAGAGCAGTACTACCGCATGCCCTAGATCAGCAACACTAGGAGTCCTTCATTTTGCAGAGAAGACAACGGGGGTAACAATAAAACCAGAACTGCCATAACTTCCGCAAATGAGCTCCGAATTGAGAAAACTCAAGCTTGTTGGATACAAGACAACGAGTAGCATCAAAACAGAGACTGGTTAGTAAGAAGAGGCAGAGGAGGTATGCCTAACAAGAGAGGAGAGAAACCTCCAACAGAGAAGAACCGGCATACCCTCCAACATCGAAAACATCATAGAAGACGCATGTGAACTCCGTTTTCGATGAACTCGAGCTTGTCATAAAAATGACCAAAAGCTCCAAAACTCACAAGGAGAAGAACCAAACAAGAACCAATAAGGATGATGCAAGGATGCAATGGTTTGAGCTCTCTACGAACGATACGATCAAGCAACTCATCGAGAGCCCCCCTTGATAGTACGGCAATCGATCCTATAACCCGGTCTCCCACAACTACCATGAGACCGGTAAAATAGAAAACCTATCAAGGGCAAACCTTTGCCTTGCACAAAGTCCACTTGAGCTAGATGATGATGATCTACTCCTCCTCAAGATGGACCACCTTTCTTGATTGCGTTGGCTCGATGAAGACTAGTTGATTGCTCCCCCATACTCCACTATGGGTGAGCCACTCTTCCGCTCATCTTCACAAGTCCATTGTCACCACAATGGACGGCAAGCTTCAAGCACTTGATCTCTTCATGATACATCACTTGAACTTGCACACCGCAACCTAACCCCATAAAGAACTCTCGCGAAGACCATGGGTTAGCACACAAAGTGTAATGGACAATGCTTACCATACCATGGGACTTGATCCCTCGGTACATCTTGTGCGCTTTGTGTGTTGACTCTTTTCAACTCTCTTCATTTGGATGATGTCTTGAAGGTGGACATGAATGATCACACAATCTTATTCTTCAAGACATGCTTGCAATAAGCTCAACACTCACATGACCGATCTTTGGATAATTCCTTAAAAGGACGATGGTCATCACAAACTCTCCTTAAAACCAACACATGGACTCCAAGAAAAGCCTATGGACAAACCCTTCAAATACAACTCAAGGAAACCATTAGTCCATAGAGATTGTCATCAATTACCAAAACCAAACATGGGGGCACCGCATGTTCTTTCAGTAACAATAGCAGCGGAAAAGTAAATAAGCGAGAACCAGTATATGGAAAACTCGTAGGCACCGGAACAGTGATGGATAATTATGCCAGATGTGTCATCATGTAACAGTCATAACATAGGGTGACACAGAACTAGCTCCAATTCGTCAATGTAATATAGGCATGTATTCCGTATATAGTCATACGTGCTTATGGAAAAGAACTTGCATGACATCTTTGTCCTACCCTCCCGTGGCAGTGGGGTCCTATTGGAAACTAAGGGATATTAAGGCCTCCTTTTAATAGAGAACCGGAACAAAGCATTAGCACATAGTGAATACATGAACTCCTCAAACTATGATCATCACCGGGAGTGGTCCCGATTATTGTCACTTCGTGGTTGCCGGATCATAACACATAGTAGGTGACTATAGACTTGCAAGATTGGATCAAGAACTCACATATATTCATGAAAACATAATAGGTTCAGATCTGAAATCATGGCACTCGGGCCGTAGTGACAAGCATTAAGCATAGCAAAGTCATAGCAACATCAATCTCAGAACATAATGGATACTAGGGATCAAACCCTAACAAAACTAACTCGATTACATGATAAATCTCATCCAACCCATCACCGTCCAACAAGCCTATGATGGAATTACTCACTCACGGTGGTGAGCATCATGAAATTGGTGATGGAGGATGGTTGATGATGACGACGGCGACGAATCCCCCTCTCCGGAGCCCTGAACGGACTCCAGATCAGCCCTCCCGAGAGGTTTTAGGTGGCTCCGTATCGTAAAAAACGCGATGATTTCTTCTCTTTGATTTTTTTCTCTCCGAAAGCAAATATATAGAGTTGGAGTTGGCGTCGGAGGGTTTCCAGGGGGCCCACGAGGTAGGGGGGGCGCGCCCTAGGGGGGGGGGGCGCCCCCCGCCCTCATGAGAAGGGTGTGGGCCCCCTGGTCTTCATCTTTGGTGAGGATTTTTTATTGTTTTTTCTAAGATGTTCCGTGGAGTTTCAGGTCATTCCGAGAATATTTGTTTTCTGCACATAAAACAACACCATGGTAATTCTGCTGAAAACAACACCAGTCCGGGTTAGTTCCATTCAAATCATACAAGTTAGAGTCCAAAACAAGGGCAAAAGTGTTTGGAAAAGTAGATACGACGGAGACGTATCAAAAACCACATCTAAATAGAGGCTAGATGAATTATTTATTACTAAACAGGAACAAAAAGCAAGGAACAAAAATAAAATTGGGTTGCGTCCAACAAGCGCTATCGTTTAACGCCCCTAGCTAGGCATGATGATTTCAATGATGCTCATATAAAAGATAAGAATTGTAACATGAAGAGAGCATCATGAAGAATATGACTAACACATTTAAGTCTAACCCACTTCCTATGCATAGGGATTTTGTGAGCAAACAACTTGTGGGAACAAGGATCAACTTGCATAGGAAGGTAAAACAAGCATAACTTCAAGATTGTAAGCACATAAAGAGGAAACTTGATATTATTGCAATTCCTACAAGCATATATTCTTCCCTCATAATAATTTTCGGTAGCATCATGAATGAATTCAACAATATAACCAGCACTTAAAGCATTCTTTTCATGATCTACAAGCATAGAAAATTTACTACTCTCCACATAAGCAAAATTCTTCTCATGAATAATAGTGGGAGCAAACTCAACAAAATAACTATCATGTGATTGAAAATTAAGATCAAGATGATAAGTTTCACGGTTATCACTATTCTTTAAAGCATACGTGTCATCACAATAATCATCATAGATAGGAGGCATGCTTTCATCATAATAAATTTGCTCATCAAAGCTTGGGGGACAAAAAATATCATCTTCATCAAACATAGCTTCCCCAAGCTTGTGGCTTTGCATATCATTAGCATCATGGATATTCAAGGAATTCATACTAACAACATTGCAATCATGCTCATCATTCAAATATTTAGTGCCGAACATTTTATAGATTTCTTCTTCTAGCACTTGAGCACAATTATCCTTTCCATCATACTCACAAAAGATATTAAAAAGGTGAAGCGTATGAGACAAACTCAAATCCATTCTTTTGGAATTTTCTTTTATAAACTAAACTAGTGATAAAACAAGAAACTAAAAGACTCGATTGCAAGATCTAAAGATATACCTTCAAGTGCTAACCTCCCCGGCAACGGTGCTAGAAAAGAGCTTGATGTCTACTACACAACCTTCTTCTTGTAGACGTTGTTGGGCCTCCAAGTGCAGAGGTTTGTAGGACAGTAGCAAATTTCCCTCAAGTGGATGACCTAAGGTTTATCAATCCGCAGGAGGCGTAGGATGAAGATGGTCTCTCTCAAGCAACCCTGCAACCAAATAACAAAGAGTCTCTTGTGTCCCCAACACACCCAATACAATGGTAAATTGCATAGGTGCACTAGTTCGGCGAAGAGATGGTGAAACAAGTGGTATACGGATAGTAGATAAAGATTTTTTTAATCTGAAATTATAAAAACAGTAAGGTAACTAATGATAAAAGTGAGCGTAAACGGTATTGCAATGTGTGGAAATAAGGCCTAGGGTTCATACTTTCACTAGTGTAAGTTCCCTCAACAATACTAGCATAATTGGATCACATAACTATCCCTCAACATGCAACAAAGTGTCACTCCAAAGTCACTAATAGCGGAGAACGAACGAAGAGATTATGGTAGGGTACGAAACCACCTCAAAGTTATTCTTTCCAATCAATCCGTTGGGCTATTCCTATGAGTGTCACAAACAGCCCTAGAGTTCATACTAGAATAACACCTTAAGATACAAATCAACCAAAACCCTAATGTCACCTAGATACTCCAATGTCACCTCAAGTATCCGTGGGTATGATTATACGATATGCATCACACAATCTCAGATTCATCTATTCAACCAACACAAAGGACCTCAAAGAGTGCCCCAAAGTTTCTACCGGAGAATCACGACGAAAACGTGTGCCAAACCCTATGCATAGGTTCCCAATGTCACGAAACCCGCAAGTTGATCACCTTAACATACATCAAGTGGAACGTGGTATCCCATTGTCACCACAGATATCCACAGCAAGACATACATCAAGTGTTCTCAAATCTTTAAAGACTCAATCCGATAATATAACTTCAAAGGGGAAACTCAATCCATTACAAGAGAGCAGAGGGGGAGGAGAAACATAAGATCCAACTATAATAGCAAAGCTCGCGATACATCAAGATTGTGCCAAATCAAGAACACGAGAGAGAGAGATCAAACACATAGCTACTGGTACATACCCTCAGCCCCGAGGGAGAACTACTCCCTCCTCGTCATGGAGAGTGCAGGGATGATGAAGATGGCCACCGGAGAAGGATTGCCCCTCCGGCAGGGTGCCAGAACGGGTCTAGATTGGTTTTCGGTGGCTACGGAGGCTTCTGGCGGCGGAACTCCCGATCTATTCTACGTTTTGGAAGTTTTAGGGTATATGGAGTTATATAGGCAGAAGAAGCACGTCAGGGGAGCCACGGGGGCCCCACGAGGCAGGGGGCATGCCCTAGGGGGGGCGCCCCCCACCCTCGTGGGCAGCTCCCGTATCTTCTGACGTGGGGTCCAAGTTCATCAGGTGTGTTTACTTCCAAAAATAACTTCTCCAGTTGATTCCGTTCCGTTTCGACTCCGTCTGATATTCCTTTTCTTCAAAACACTGAAATAGGCATAAAACAACAAATCTGGGCTGGGCCTCCGGTTAATAGGTTAGTCCCAAAAGTAAAAGTGGATAGTAAAGCCCAATATTGCCCAAAACAGTAGATAATATAGCATGGAGCAATAAAAAATTATAGATACGTTGGAGACGTATCAGCGCCATGGTGGGCAAGATGCCTAATGTCACCTGGCTTGAAGGCTCCTATGTGGAGACCATAAAGGGATGGCAATCGGGGTGGTTCTACATCACCGAGCCGCGCGACACCAACTGGGTGGCGACCCTCGAATTCCGATCCGGAATCCCCACACGACTCACCTCCTGGAAAGAGAAGGGCCTGTCTTGGGGTTCCTCGGTAGAGCTGACCGGACTCCAGACCTGCATCAAGAACATGATGAGCAAGAAAATCAAGCTCGTCAACGTGGTCCAGGTCATGCTCTTCCGCCGGATTCTCCCGTGTTAACAACGGGTATTCAACTTGTGGGAGTTCGACCCGGCCAAGCACCAGACGCTGCGATAGCTTTATGACACGACACACAAGGACGTCTGGAGGGTGCTGTTCAAGGGCGCCGAGGTACCTCCTTCCCTCACCGAGGACCACAGACTCAGCGCAAAGTGCCGTGCCAATCAGGTAAGTTTTTATATTTCACAGGGTATCCATTTGCCCCAGTTTAATCATGTGTGGGATCTAAGCCTTCCATGCCTTTAACAGGACTGGGTGAAGACAACGGAGCAGATTGATTGCCCCGCCCCCCTACCAGAAGATCCTGCAGATGCTCTCCTGACGGAGATGCTGGTTTCGGCACATTACGAGGTGTCGGTGAAGAAGGCCAAGAAGAAGGCCGCGGGGACCCGAAAGGGTCTCCGGCGCAAGGTTGTATCGGACTCATCGTCCGATAACACTGACGCGCCCTCCTCCCACGAAAACAAGGAGGAGGAAGAGGAAAGTCCTCCCCCCCAGCCCGGGGAGACAAGAAAAGGAAGGCCGACCCAACCGGGGAGGCCGAAGGGTCCAAGAAGGGCAGGACCCTCCCTCCGGACTGCTCCACGACGGCCGCCTACAGCGGTGACGAGTGGCTACCCAGGGTCAAGCCCCTGGTGAAGTCGTAAGTATCCGGACACCATAGTAATTCATGGTATGTTTTACTGCACTGCTTCTCCTCATGCCAAACATGATTATGCAGTCCGTCCCGAGCTCATCTCGACGTATCTTCGTCGAGCGGTTCGTTGGACTCGTCGGTTATGAACGACGGTTCTCTTCTGACCGCCTCCACCCCTTTCCCTACGGACAACGTCGAGGTGTTGTCTCAACAGGCATCGGGCCAAGGGGAGGCAGTCCTGGGGGCGCCTTGAGGCGACCTTCTGGACCTTGGGCGCAAAGGGAGCCGGACTCCCATGGGCTCCAGGTTCGGCCCCCAGCCGAACACTGCACCGGAATCTTTGGTGGTTCCGGACTCCGGCGGGCGACCCCCTGTTAAGGGGCAAGCCGCCCATGCCGGTGTCCTCTGTCTATCCAGAGGCACCGGACAACTTGCTGGAAGCGCTTCGCGGCGCTTCCATCGATGAAGAGCACCGTACTATCATGAGTGTGGTGATCGAGAAAGTTCAGTCCACAAAAAACGGACTGACTGAAGCTTGCGCCAGCCTCCTAACAGGCTTTGAGGTAAGCAATCAAAATATAAGAAAATATTGCCGCATAGATAGTAGCCCCTGATGCTCTGTTCGGCGTTCGAGTAGAAAGGCCGAATAGAGGATCAAATGATGACTCGGGAGTCTAATCAGAATATATCTATGTATATGTGCAGGCTTCACTGTTGGCCGCTGCCGCACGTACAACGGAGGTCTCTGCGCTGAAGCAGGACCTGGAGCGGTCCGAGAACAAGCTTGGCCTTACCAAGAGGCAGCTCGAGGAGAGCAAAGGCAAGCAATACCTTGTCTATATAAAATAAAAGTAGTTCGGGTGTAAAGTAATAGGATCATCATGAATTTTCCAGGGGCCACGACCGAAGTGGCGACCCTGAAGAAGGCGCTGTCCGAGGCCGAAGACAAAGCGGCCAAGGAGCGCATTGAGCAGGAGAAACAAGAAGCCCGAGTGGGCAAGGTGCAACAAGAGCTCGAGGCTCTCGCCAAGAAACACGAGTCCTTGGAGCTTGACTCTTAGATGCGAGAGTCCGAGCCTGAGAAGGCGCTCGAAAGCGCCCGGAGCGCCAAAGCTGAAGCCCACAAGGCCCTCCAGGAGATTGATGCGGTGAAGAAGATAGCCGCGGGTAAGGCATTCATTATGCAAAGCAAGCATGTGAAGGAAACTTTCCTTTTTCTTACCCGAGTTCGGAGCTCTCTAGGAGCGTCTGTAGATCTTCCCCACAGTGTACTGGACGCCGCGGAGTTTTACCGAGCTGAGGAGGGGAGCTCAACAGAGAAGTTGTTCTGGTCTCAGTATACTGAGACCGAACACCCCATGCCCTTGAGTGACCAGCTGAAGCAGTTGGTCGAGCTTCACAAGGCGGCCGAACAAGCCATGAGGGGCCTTATAGTCCGGATGTGGCCTGGCGAGCCCCTATCCGGCAGCTACTTCGGTCTGGTGAGGCGGCTCGTCGACGCCTGTCCACGGCTTGAAGTCATAAAGCGGTCCACCTGCGTCGAGGGTGCGCATAGGGCTTTTGCCCGGGCGAAGGTGCACTGGGCGAAGCTGGACGCCGTGAAGCTGGTGAGGGAGGGGCCGCTGGAGGGCAAGGAGCATCGCTGCCCCGAGATGTATTATGAGAGTGTCCTGAAGGGTTCCCGCCTTGTGGAGGATGAATGTGCCAGGAATGTAATTTTTGAATGAACATGCTTGTGTGATCCTGTAATGTGAAACAAGTTCATCTGCGCTATGCAATGCTTTTTGAATTTAAAATATTACCTTCTGTGCGTCCGTTTACAAAATCTGAGAGTTGGCCAGTCGTCGGTTTCTGCCCCCATGTAACTAGTACTGGGGTGTTTGGGATAAACCTGAGCACTCTTTACCCCAATTTTGGGTCCTTCAAGGGAGGTGGTTAGCACAACGAACCAGGCAATCATACTATAAGGCTTTATCACTCTCACTTAGCCATAGAAGTCTACAATTTGAAATTTTGGCGAAGCCCCTGGTATTCGGAAGGCCGAATTTGGGGCACTATACATGCCTAAGCCGGACAAGGCCGACTCCTCGCCCGAAGCGGAAAAAGTCTTTAAGGACTTGAGACCTCTCGAACAGCGACCAGTCTCTCGCCTTATCATGACAGTTAGTTTTCGGCTTTCTCTACTGAGGTGCTCGTCCGGAAGAACCGGAACACAATCGCAGTAGTTCTCCCACCGCTACCTTAGCCGATATAGCGGAACGTAAGGTACCAAAGCATGGGAGCCGGGAAAACCCAACTATTGACCCAAGACATGATTCGGAGCTGATGCATATAATGCTATAAGTTCGTGGTGCCGCACTGTCGAAAGTGTTTGGACTTCTCGCGCCGTATTGTGGGGTAAACGACAGCCCCTGGCATACTGACCGTACCAGAATTTACGGGTGCGGATTGTCGTAAATGGACATAAAGGAAAAAAAGAATGAATAATGCAATAATAGACTAATGCTATGCATTGTTATTTAAATAATACGTCGAAGCGTACTGGTACAGGTAGTGCAATAAGCAGAAAGTAGGACTATTCGAAATGTCCTATCCAAGGGCAAGCTGCGTGTGGATAGTAGAAAGCGGGTATTATTATTAGAGACCACATGGGGTTCCCGTGTACATCTTAGCTTCTTCCCGCCTTGGTTGTTCCTTCTCGTAATGTGTCGGGCAATCGTACTACCGGAAAGGGCTTCCCGAGAGTTAGGCCCTGAAAGAGAAAAGAAATGATAAAGATATACAACCCCTAGGGCAGTTAAGCCACATTGTGGGACGTGCCCTGATCGTGCCCCCACCTATGTCCATGGTATTTTCAGTGCGTAATTATGTACGCGCGGCACGGATTTCGTTGCTTGACTGGGACTAGGACGGGGGCCAAATTGCTAGGTGAGCTCTGAATGTGCCAGGCGATCCTGTTGCAGTTTACTCCGGACATGCTTCAAGGTGTTCGGGGGCTGTATCACCGAGTTAGTGGTTTGCCTTGAAAGGCTACTTCCTGCTTCTGCTGCGAGGGCCGCAGTGTGTTCTTCCGTGCGGAGCGAGCGTTCTGTGTTTCCATTCACTGTTATGACCCCCCGAGGTCCTGGCATCTTGAGCTTGAGGTATGCATAATGCAGTACTGCATTGGATTTTGCAAATGCAGTTCGTCCAAGCAGTGCATGATAGCCACTGCGGAACGAGACGATGTCGAAGATTAACTCCTCGCTTCGGAAGTTGTCCGGTGATACGAAGACCACTTCCAGTGTGATTGAGCCCGTGTAATGGGCCTCTACACCTGGGATGACGCCCTTAAAGGTGGTTTTGGTGGGTTCGATCCTCAAGGGATCGATGCCCATTTTTCGCACGGTATCCTGATAGAGCAGGTTCAGGCTGCTGCTGCCGTCCATAAGGACTCGAGTGAGGTGAAATCCGTCGATGATGGGGTCTAGGACCAGTGCGGAGGATCTGCCATGATGGATACTCGTGGGGTGGTCCCCGTGATCAAAGGTGATTGGGCAAGCAGACCATGGGTTGAACTTTGGGGCGACGGGCTCCATCGCATAGACGTCCCTTAGTGCACGCTTCCGCTCCCTCTTGGGAATGTGGGTTGCGTATATCATGTTCACCGTCTTCACCTGTGGGGGGAACCCCTTCTGTCCTCCCGTGTTTGGCAGCCGGGGCTCCTCCTCGTCATCACTATGCAGCCCCTTGTCCTTGTTTTCGGCATTTAACTTGCCGGCCTGCTTGAACACCCAACATTTTCTGTTGCTGTGATTGGCTGGCTTGTCGGGGGTGCCGTGGATTTGACACGAGTGATCCAGTATGCGATCCAAGCTGGACGGAGCCGGAGTAGTTCTTTTAAATGGCTTTTTCCGCTGACCGGATCTAGAGCCTCTGAATCCGGCATTAACTGCCGTATTCTCGGTGTTATCGCCGTTATTGCAACGCTTTGGTCTGTTACGACATTGTCTGCCGTTGGCATCTTTGGTATTCGAAGTGTTCGGATTCCTCGATGTGTTATTGCTGCGAGCCAGCTATCTATTCTCTCCCGCACAAAAGCGGTTCATGTGTGTCGTGAGGGCTGCTATAGACTTCGGCTTCTCCTGGCCAAGGTGGTGGGCAAGCCACTCATCACGGATGTTGTGCTTGAATGCCGCGAGGGCCTCTGTGTCTGCACAGTCGACAATTTGGTTTTTCTTAGTCAGGAACCGAGTCCAAAATTGCCTGGCCGATTCCCCTGGCTGCTGAGTTATATGACTCAAGTCATCAACATCCGGTGGTCGCACATAAGTGCCCTGGAAGTTGTCGAGGAATGCGTCTTCCAGATCCTCCCAACTGCCGACGGAGTCTGCTGGCGAGCTATTCAGCCAATGCCGAGCTGGTCCTTTGAGTTTTAGTGGGAGGTACTTGATGGCATGTAGATCATCACCACGATCCATGTGGATGTGAAGGAGGAAATCCTCAATCCATACAGCGGGATCTGTTGTACCATCATATGATTCGATATTTACGGGTTTGAAACTCTCCGAGAATTCGTGATCCATAACTTCATCAGTGAAGCATAGGGGGTGTGCGGCGCCTCTGTGATGGGCTATATCACAACGCAGTTCATATGAGTCTTGTCTGCTGTATTCGGCCCGGCCGGATTTTCTTTTGGTGTATCCAGCGTGACGATCATCATCCCGTGTTGGCGCACGTGCCCGTGACCCGTATATTGACCTTGCAAGTTTTGCCTTACTGTCCAATACGTCTCGCAGGTCCCGTGTGTTGCCCCGGGCCTTGGTATTTTTGATCGAGTGGCGGCGGGGTGCAGGCTGAACTTTAGGCTAAAAAAGCCTCTCTGGCTCGACCATGCAGTGGCTAGTCAACCGCATCGTACACTGGTGAATGAGGTTTCAATGCTTCCTCCCCGAGGTGAGGTAGCAACCTGCGTTTTGGGTAACTCTTGGAGGGGCGCTCGAGTTCGTATTCCTCGACCGCAAGGACTTCGGTCCATCTGTCTGCTAGCAAGTCTTGATTAGCTTGAAGCTTTTGTTGCTTTTTCTTCAGGCTATTTGTTGTGGCCATAAGCCGGCGCTTGAAGTGCTCCTGCTCGATGGGGTCCTCATGAACAATAAATTCGTCGTTGCCGAGGCTCGCCTCATCTTTGGAGGGAGGCATGTAATTGTCCTCCTCCGGTTCTCCATCTGCTGCCTGCTCTGGGGGGCTAGCTTGTTCATCCTCCGGCTCTACATCGTGCTGGAGGGGATTGTGGTTGTCTTCGGCACTATCCAGAGTGTTATTATCTCATGTGCCGGTATCACTACTTTTGCTGTGGCGGGACTTAGAGCGGCGCCGCTGACGTTGGCGCTTGGGTTGCTTCTTGGAGGGGTCATCCTCCGCTGTCTCGTCGCCATTGCCTTCTTTAGGGGTGTCCACCATGTATATGTCGTATGATGAGGTAGCGGTCCAGCACCCTGTGGGCGGTGGTTCCTGCTCGTCTCCTGCATCGTCGTCCATACCGCCGATGTCTTTGGAGTTGAAGTCGAGCATGTCGGTTAAATCGTCGATAGTGGCTACTAAGTGGGTGGTGGGTGGGCAGCGAATTTCTTCATCATCCGCATCCCATTCTAGCCGGACATAGTTCAGCCAAGGCTCTCCTGACAGGGAGAGAGACCTTAATGAATTTAGCACATCGCCGAAGGGTGAGTGCTGAAAGATATCCGCGGAGGTGAACTCCATGATCGGCGCCCAGTCGGATTCAACGGGCATGGATGTAAGCAGCTCGGAGTCCATGGCCGGAGGTGAATCCAGTCGTTCGGCGACACGGCTCTCGTAAGGGGTGAAGTCAGTATCCGGCTCTATCGCCACTGAGAGTGCGGCCTCCATGGCGGGGTCTATTCCTCCGCTCTCGGATGGCGCTATTTGCTCCGGATTGACGGCCGGAGTAGTTGCAGATGCGATTTCCCGAATACTGTCCGACGACAGAGTTACGTCATGTTCGTCATGACTGTGCGACGCACCTGACATGGGATCGAATCCGTCGAAGATCAAGTCTCCGCAGATGTCAGCAGTGTAGTTTAAGTTTCCGAACCTGACCTGATGGCCAGGGGCGTAGCTCTCGATCTGCTCCAGATGGCCAAGCGAATTGGCCTGCAGTGCGAAGCCGCCGAATACGAAGATCTATCCAGGGAGGAAAATCTCACCCTGGACCGCATCATTACCGATGATCGAAGGAGCCATCGAGCCTTACGGTGATGGCACAATGGAACTCTCAATGAAAGCACCAATGTCGGTGTCAAAACCGGCGGATCTCGGGTAGGGGGTCCCGAACTGTGCGTCTAAGGCGGATGGTAACAGGAGGCAGGGGACACGATGTTTACCCAGGTTTGGGTCCTCTTGATGGAGGTAATACCCTACGTCCTGCTTAATTGTTCTTGATGATATGAGTATTACAAGAGTTGATCTACCACGAGATCATAGAGGCTAAACCCTAGAAGCTAGCCTATGGTATGATTGTACAGTGTCCTACGGACTAACCCCTTCCGGTTTATATAGACACCGGAGGGGGCTAGGGTTACACAGATTCGGTTACAAGGGAGGAGATCTACATATCCGGATTGCCTAGCTTGCCTTCCATGCCAAGGAGAGTCCCATCCAGACATGGGATGAAGTCTTCAATCTTGTATCTTCATAGTCCAACAGTCCGGCCAAAGGATATAGTCCGGCTGTCCGGAGACCCCCTAATCCAGGACTCCCTCACCGGTGCTCTCCATGACGAGGAGGGAGTAGTTCTCCCTTGGGGCTGAGGGTATGTACCAGTAGCTATGTGTTTGATCTCTCTCTCTCTCTCTCTCGTGTTCTTGATTTGGCACGATCTTGATGTATCGCGAGCTTTGCTATTATAGTTGGATCTTATGATGTTTCTCCCCCTCTACTCTCTTGTAATGGATTGAGTTTTCCCTTTGAAGTTATTATTGGATTGAGTCTTTAAAGATTTGAGAGCACTTGATGTATGTCTTGCCGTGCGTATCTGTGGTGATAATGGGATATCACGTGATTCACTTGATGTATGTTTTGGTGATCAACTTGCGGGTTCCGCCCATGAACCTATGCATAGGGGTTGGCACACGTTTTCGTCGTGATTCTCCGGTAGGAACTTTGGGGCACTCTTTGAGGTTCTATGTGTTGGTTGAATAGATGAATCTGAGATTGTGTGATGCATATCGTATAATCATACCCACAGATACTTGAGGTGACATTGGAGTATCTAGGTGACATTAGGGTTTGGGTTGATTTGTGTCTTAAGGTGTTATTCTAGTACGAACTCAAGGGCTGTTTGTGACACTTATAGGAATAGCCCAATGGATTGATTGGAAAGAATAACTTTGAGGTGGTTTCGTACCCTACCATAATCTCTTCGTTTGTTCTCCACTATTAGTGACTTTGGAGTGACTCTTTGTTGCATGTTGAGGGATAGTTATGTGATCCAATTATGTTATTATTGTTGAGAGAACTTGCACTAGTGAAAGTATGAACCCTAGGCCTTGTTTCCTAGCATTGCAATACCGTTTACACTCACTTTTATCATTAGTTACCTTGCTGTTTTTATATTTTCAGATTACAAAAACCTTTATCTACTATCCATATACCACTTGTATCACCATCTCTTCGCCGAACTAGTGCACCTATACAATTTACCATTGTATTGGGTGTGTTGGGGACACAAGAGACTCTTTGTTATTTGGTTGCAGGGTTGCTTGAGAGAGACCATCTTCATCCTACGCCTCCTACGGATTGATAAACCTTAGGTCATCCACTTGAGGGAAATTTGCTACTGTCCTACAAACCTCTGCACTTGGAGGCCCAACAACGTCTACAAGAAGAAGGTTGTGTAGTAGACATAAAGCTCTTTTCTCGCGCCATTGCTGGGGAGGTGAGTGCTTGAAGGTATATCTTTAGATCTTGCAATCGAATCTTTTTGTTTCTTGTTTTAGCACTACTTTAGTTTATAAAAGAAAACTATAAAAAATGGAATTGAGTTTGCCTCATACGCTTCATCTTTTTAATATCTTTCCTGAGTATGATGGAAAGGAAAATTGTGCTCAAATGCTAGAAGAAGAATGCATTAAAATGTTTGGCACTAAATCTTTGAATAATGAGCATGATTGCAATGTTGTTAGTACGAACTCCTTGAATATCCATAGTACTAATGATGATTGCACTAGTTATGATGAAAATGTCTCCTATAAACATGTCAACTTTTGTGGAGTGCATTGGGTTTGCTAGTACACACCAAATAGGGAAGATAGATATTGCAAGAGGCATAAGCATTTAGAAACTAAATGGTTGCAAGAAAGGCTAGATGTTTGTGCTGAAAATTTAAATTTTCTTAGCCGTACTTGTGAACTTTGCAATGAACATGATCATTTCAGTACCCAATGCAAATTGTTTCATGATCGTATTGTGTCCAAAAATTGTGATGACTGGATTTCCCTTGCACATCATAATGAACTTAGTTTTCTCTTGGGTTATGAAGAAATGAAATGTATAACTAAGGATATTCAAAAATTTGCCCTTGATAGAGTTTTTCATTTTGATCTAGAGGAAATTTATATGTATTGCATGGTGAATTGCATTGAAAATCCTTATATTGTCAATTACATAAAGAGAACAAAACAAATAGAAGATGAAGAGAATACAAACGAAAGGGAAGAGACTTCCCAATATTCTCCTATTATTTCTTATGATGAATCAGGTAACGAGGAGGAGCCTTCTATTCAACCAATCTCATTAATAAGGGGCTCCAAAAAGAGGATTGAACCCACACATGAGGTGAAGAAGAAGAAAATAAAAAGGAAGAGAGGTAAAAACATATCTCTCCCAAATAATGTTGCTCCTATTATTGTTGTGCCTCATGAAAATGAATCAAAAATAATTGTGGAAGATGATGCACTTGATGATGATCTCGTTATGCCTATTGCTTGTTGTGATGATTATGATTGGGAAGATAATGATACTTCTTATGATCTTTAAAATCTTTTTGGCACTTGCTTGGAAGATATGATAATTGTTATACTATTGGTGCTATCCATACTATTAATGATGAGAGTGATTATGCTTATGATATGGAAAGGCCCAAGCTTGGGGATGCTATGTTTGATTAAGATTATGTTTTTGAGAATATATTTGCTGCAATTAATGTTTGTCCCAATCTTGGGGATGCTATGTTTAATGAAGATGATATTTTTAGTCTCCCAAGTTTTGATATGCAAATTTATAATGATAGCATGCCTCCTACCTATGATGATTATTGTGATGATACTTATGCTATGAAAAGTAGTGATGATTATATTTATAAAACTTGTCATGATTATGATTACCCTTTTTCTGAACATTACTCTTTTAATGTGGAAACAATTTATAGTATTCGAGTCTCTTATGATACTCCCACTATTCCGATTGAGAAGAATTTTGCTTATGTAGAGAGTAGTAAATTTTCTATGCTTATAGATCACCCGAAAAGAATGCTCTATGTGATGGTTATATTGTTGAATTCATTCATGATGATACTGAAAATTATTATGAGGGAGGAATATATGCTTGTAGGAATTGCAATAATATCAAGTTTCCTCTCTATGTGCTTAAAGTTTTGAAGTTATGCTTGTTTTACCTTCCTATGCAAGTTGATTCTTGTTCCCACAAGTTGTTTGCTCACAAAGTCCCTATGCATAGGAGGTGGGTTGGACTTAAATGTGGTAGTCATATTCTTAATGATGCTCTCTTTATGTTTCAATTCTTATCTTTTATGTGAGCATCATTGAAACCATCATGCCTAGCTAGGGGCGTTAAACGATAGCGCTTGTTGGGAGGCAACCCAATTTTATTTTTGTTCCTTGCTTTTTGCTCCTGTTGAGTAATAAATAATTCATGTAGCCTCTGTTTAGATGTGGTTTTATGTTTTAATTAGTGTTTGTGCCAAGTAGAACCTTTGGGAAGACTTGGGTGAAGTCTTTATGATCATGCTGTAAAAAACAGAAACTTTAGCACTCACGAGAATTGATGCCATTTTTATTTGGAGAGTGATATTTAGTTAATTATTTTTGAAGATGATTAATAGATAAATTCCTCAGGTCCAGAAATTTATTTTAGAATTTTTGGGGTTCTAGAAGTATACGTTTGATCCAGATTACTACAGACTGTTCTGTTTTTGACAGATTCTGTTTTCGATGTGTTGTTTGCTTATTTTGATGAATCTATGAGTAGTATCGGAGGGTATGAACCATAGATAAGTTGGAATACAGTATATATTACACCAATATGAATTTAGAATGAGTTCACAACAGTACCTAAGTGGTGATTTATTTTCTTAAACTAACGGAGCTTACGAGTTTTCTGTTAAGTTTTGTGTTGTGAAGTTTTCAAGTTTTGGGTAAAGATTCGATGGACTATGGAATAAGGAGTGGCAAGAGCCTAAGAGTGGGGATTCCCAAGGCAACCCAAGGTAATATTCGAGGACAACCAAAATCCTAAGCTTGGGGATGCCCCGGAAGGCATCCCCTCTTTCGTCTTCGTTCATCGGTAACTTTACTTGGAGCTATATTTTTTATTCGCCACATGATATGTGTTTTGCTTGGAGCATCATTTTATTTTGTTTTGTTTTGCTTGCTGTTTGAATAAAATACCAAGATCTGAAATTATTAAATGTTACAGAGTCTTCACATAGTTGCATAATTATTCGACTACTCATTGATCTTCACTTATATCTTTTGGAGTAGTTTGTCATTTGCTCTAGTGCTTCACTTATATCCTTTTAGAGCACGGTGGTGGTTTTATTTTGTAGAAATAAATGAACTCTCATGCTTCACTTAGATTATTTTGAGAGTCTTAAACAGCATGGTAATGTGCTTAATCCTAATATGCTAGGTATTCAAGACTAGTAAAAACTTTCTTATGAGTGTGTTGAATACTAAGAGAAGTTTGATGCTTGATGATTGTTTTGAGGCATGGAGGTAGTGATATTAAAAGTCATGCTAGTTGAGTAGTTGTGAATTTTATAAATACTTGTGTTGAAGTTTGCAAGTCCCGTAGCATGCATGTATAGTAAACATTATGTAACAAATTTGAAACAAGAGGTGTTATTTGATTGTCTTCCTTATGAGTGGCGGTTGGGGACGAGCGATGGTCTTTTCCTACCAATCTACCCCCTAGGAGCATGCACGTAGTGCTTGGGTTTTGATGACTTGTAGATTTTTGCAACAAGTATGTGAGTTCTTTATGGCTAATGTTGAGTCCATGGATTATATGCACTCTCACCCTTCCATCATTGCTAGCCTCTTCCGTACCGTGCATTGTCCTTTCTCACATTGAGAGTTGGTGCAAACTTCGCCGGTGCATCCAAACCCCGTGATATGATACACTCTTTCACACATAAACCTCCTCATATATTCCTTAAAACAGCCACCATACCTACCTATTATGGCATTTCCATAGCCATTCCGAGATATATTGCCATGCAACTTTCCACAGTTCCTTTATTATGACACACATCATCATTGTCATATTGCTTTGCATGATCATGTAGTTGACATCGTATTTGTGGCAAAGCCACCATTCATAATTTTTCATACATGTCACTCTTGATTCATCGCAATCCCGGTACACCGCCGGAGGCATTCATATAGAGTCACACTTTGTTCTAGTATCGAGTTGTAATCATTGAGTTGTAAATAAATAGAAGTGTGATGATCATCATTTTCTAGAGCATTGTCCCAAGTGAGGAATAAAAAAAGAGAAAGGCCATAAAAAAAGAGAGATAAGGCCCAAAAAAGAGAAAGGCCATAAAAGAAAACAAGAGAAGGCCCAGAAAAATGAGAGAAAAAGAGAGAAGGGACAATGCTACTATCCTTTACCACACTTATGCTTCAAACTAGCACCATAATCCTCATAATAGAGAGTCTCTTGTTTTGTCACTTTCATATAGTAGTGGGAATTTTTTCATTATAGAACTTGGCTTGTATATTCCAACAATGGGCCTCCTCAAGTGCCCTAGGTCTTCGTGAGCAAGCAAGTTGGATGCACACCCACTTAGTTTCTTTTGTTGAGCTTTCATACATTTATAGCTCTAGTGCATCCGTTGCATGGCAATCCCTGCTCCTTGCATTAACATCAATCGATGGGCATCTCCATAGCTCATTGATTAGCCTCGTTGATGTGAGACTTTCTCCTTTTTGTCTTCTCCACATAACCCCCATCATCATATTCTATTCCACCCACAGTGCTATATCCATGGCTCGCACTCATGTATTGCGTGAAGGTTTATAAAGTTTGAGATTACTAAAGTATGAAACAATTTCTTGGCTTGTCATCGGGGTTGTGCATGATGAGAGCATTCTTGTGTGACAAAAATGGAGCATGATTAAACTATATGATTTTGTAGGGATGAACTTTCTTTGGCCATGTTATTTTGAGAGGACATAATTACTTAGTTAGTATGCTTGAAGTATTATTATTTTTATGTCAACATGAACTTTTATCTTGAATCTTTCAGATCTGAATATTCATACCACAATTAAGAAGAATTACATTGAAATTATGCCAAGTAGCACCCCGCATCAAAAATTCTGTTTTTATCATTTACCTACTCGAGGACGAGCATGAATTAAGCTTGGGGATGCTGATACGTCTCCGACGTATCTATAATTTTTGATTGCTCCATGCTATATTATCTTTTGTTTTGGACATTATTGGGCTTTATTATCCACTTTTATATTATTTTTGGGACTAACCTATTGACCCAGAGCCCAGTGCCAGTTCCTGTTTTTCCCTTGTTTCAGTGTTTCGAAGAAAAGGAATATCAAACGGAGTCGAAAACGGAATGAAACCTTCTGGAGAAGTTATTTTTGGAAGGAAAGCAACCTGACAGACTTGGAGTGCACGTCAGGAAAGAAATGAGGGAGCCACGAGGTAGGGGGGCGCGCCCACCCCCCTAGGGCGCGCCCTCCACCCTCGTGGGCCCCTTGTGGCTCTCCTGACATACTTTTTCCTCCTATATATACCCATATACCCTAAAACGATCGGGGAGCACAATAGATCGGGAGTTCCGCCGCCAGAAGCCTCTGTAGCCACTGAAAGCCAATCTAGACCCGTTCCGGCATCCTGCCAGAGGGGGAATCCTTCTCCGGTGGCCATCTTCATCATCTCGGTGCTCTCCATGACGAGGAGGGAGTAGTTCTCCCTTGGGGCTGAGGGTATGTACTAGTAGCTATGTGTTTGATCTCTCTCTTTCGTGTTCTTGATTTGGCACGATCTTGATGTATTGCGAGCTTTGCTATTATAGTTGGATCTTATGATGTTTCTGAAGGAAATATGCCCTAGAGGCAATAATAAAGTTATTATTTATTTCCTTATATCATGATAAATGTTTATTATTCATGCTAGAATTATATTAACCAGAAACATAATACATGTGTGAATACATAGACAAATAGTATGTCACTAGTATGCCTCTACTTGACTAGCTCGTTGATCAAAGATGGTTAAGTTTCCTAACTATAGACAAAGAGTTGTCATTTGATTAATGATATCACATCATTAGGAGAATGATGTGATTGACTTGACCCATTCCGCTAGCTTAAAACACGATCGTTTAGTATGATGCTATTGCTTTCTTCATGACTTATACATGTTACTATGACTATGAGATTATGCAACTCCCATTTACCGGAGGAACACTTTGTGTGCTACCAAACGTCACAACGTAACTGGGTGATTATAAAGGTGCTCTACAGGTGTCTCCAAAGGTACTTGTTGGGTTGGCGTATTCCAAGATTAGGATTTGTTACTCCGATTGTCGGAGAGGTATCTCTAGGCCCTCTCGGTAATGCACATCACTTAAGCCTTGCAAGCATTGCAACTAATGAGTTAGTTGCGGGATGATGTATTACGGAACGAGTAAAGAGACTTGCCGGTAACGAGATTGAACTAGGTATTGAGATACCGATGATCGAATCTCGGGCAAGTAACATACCGATGACAAAGGGAACAACGTATGTTGCTATGTGGTCTGACTGATAAAGATCTTCGTAGAATATGTGGGAGCCAATATGAACATCCAGGTTCCGCTATTGGTTATTGACCGGAGATGTGTCTCGGTCATGTCTACATAGTTCTCGAACCCATAGGGTCCGCATGCTTAACGTTCGATGACAGTTGTATTATGAGTTTATATGTTTTGATGTACCGAAGGTTGTTCGGAGTCCCGGGTGTGATCATGGACATGACGAGGAGTCTCGAAATGGTCGAGACATGAAGATTGATATATTGCAAGCCTATGTTTGGATATCGGAAGTGTTCCGGGTGAAATCAGGATTTTACCAGAGTACCGGGAGGTTACTGGAACCCCCCGGGGACATAATGGGACTTAGTGGGCCTTGGTGGAAAGAGAGGAGAGGCGGACAGGGCATGGGCCGCGCCCCCTCCGCCCTAGTCCGAATAGGACAAGGAGAGGGGGGCGGCGCCCCCCTTCCTTCTCCTCCTCCACCTCTTTCTCCTCTCTCTCCTAGTCCAACAAGGAAAAGGGGAGGAGTCCTACTCCTACCGCACCCCCTTGCTCCTTTATATACGGGGGCAGGGGGCACCCCATAGACACAACAATTGACCATTTGATCTTTTAGCCGTGTGCGGTGCCCCCCTCCACCATAGTCCACCTCGATAATACTGTAGCGGTGCTTAGGCGAAGCCCTGCGTCGGTAGAACATCATCATTGCCACCACGCCGTCGTACTGACGAAACTCTCCCTCAACACTCGGCTGGATCGGAGTTCGAGGGACGTCATCGGGCTGAACATGTGCTGAACTCGGAGGTGCCGTATGTTCGGTACTTGATCGGTCGGATCATGAAGACGTACAACTACATCAACCATGTTGTGCTAATGCTTCCGCTTTCGGTCTACGAGGGTACGTGGACAACACTCTCCCCACTCATTGCTATGCATCACCATGATCTTGCGTGTGTGTGGGAATTTTTTTGAAATTACTACGTTCACCAGCAGTGGTATCAGAGCCAGGTTTTATGCATAGATGTCATATGCACGAGTAGAACACAAGTGAGTTGTGGGAGATATAAGTCATACTGCTTACCAGCATGTCATACTTTGGTTCGGCGGTATTGTTGGATGAAGCGGCTTGGACCGACATTACGCGTACACTTACGCGAGAGTGGTTCTACCGACGTGCTTTGCACACAGGTGGCTGGCGGGTGTCAGTTTCTCCAACTTTAGTTGAACCGAGTGTGGCTACGCCCGGTCCTTGAGAAGGTTAAAACAACACCAACTTGACAAACTATCGTTGTGTTTTCGATGGGTAGGTAAGAACGGTTCTTGCTAAGCCCGTAGTAGCCACGTAAAATTTGCAACAACAAAGTAGAGGACGTCTAACTTGTTTTTGCAGGGCATGTTGTGATGTGATATAGTCAAGACATGATGCTAATTTTATTTTATGAGATGATCATGTTTTGTAACCGAGTTATCGGCAACTGGCAGGAGCCATATGGTTGTCGCTTTATTGTATGCAATGCAATCGCCCTGTAATGCTTTACTTTATCACTAAGCGGCAGCGATAGTCGTAGAAGCATAAGATTGGCGAGACGACAACGATGCTACGATGGAGATCAAGGTGTCGCGCCGGTGACGATGGTGATCATGACGGTGCTTCGGAGATGGAGATCACAAGCACAAGATGATGATGGCCATATCATATCACTTATATTGATTGCATGTGATGTTTATCTTTTATGCATCTTATCTTGCTTTGATTGACGGTAGCATTATAAGATGACCCCTCACTAAATTATCAAAGTATAAAGTGTTCTCCTTGATTATGCACCGTTGTGAAAGTTCTTCGTGCCGAGACACCACGTGATGATCGGGTGTGATAGGCTCTACGCTCAAATACAACGGGTGCAAAACAGTTGCACACGCGGAATACTCAGGTTAAACTTGACGAGCCTAGCATATAATAGATATGGCCTCGGAACACGGAGACCGAAAGGTCGAGCGTGAATCATATAGTAGATATGATCAACATAGTGATGTTCACCGTTGAAACTACTCCATCTCACGTGATGATCGGACATGGTTTAGTTGATATGGATCACGCGATCACTTAGAGGATTAGAGGGATGTCTATCTAAGTGGGAGTTCTTAAGTAATATGATTAACTGAACTTAAATTTATCATGAACTTAGTACCTGATAGTATCTTGCTTGTCTATGTTGATTGTAGATAGATGGCCCGTGCTGTTGTTCCGTTGAATTTTAATACGTTCCTTGAGAAAGCAAAGTTGAAAGATGATGGTAGCAATTACACGGACTGGGTCCGTAACTTGAGGATTATCCTCATTGCTGCTCAGAAGAATTACGTCCTGGAAGCACCGTTGAGTGCCAAGCCTGCTGCTGATGCAACTGACGACGTTAAGAACATCTGGCAGAGCAAAGCTGATGACTACTCAATAGTTCAATGTGCCATGCTTTACGGCTTAGAACCGGGACTTCAATGATGTTTTGAACGTGATGGAGCATATGAGATGTTCCAAGAGTTGAAGTTAATATTTCAAGCAAATGGCTGGATTAAGAGATATGAAGTCTCCAATAAGTTCTATAGCTGCAAGATGGAGGAGAATAGTTCTGTCAGTGAGCATATACTCAAGATGTCTGGGTACTGCAATCACTTGATTCAACTGGGAGTTAATCTTCTGAATGATAGTGTCATTGACAGAATTCTCCAATCACTGCCACCAAGCTACAAGAGCTTCGTGATGAACTATAATATGAAAGGGATGGATAAGACAATTCCCGAGCTCTTCGCAATGCTAAAGGCAGCGGAGGTAGAAATCAAGAAGGAGCATCAAGTGTTGATGGTCAATAAGACCACCAGTTTCAAGAAAAAGGGCAAATGGAAGAAGAAGGGGAACTTCAAGAAGAACAACAAGCAAGTTGCTGGTCAAGAGAAGGAACCCAAGTCTGGACCTAAGCCTGAGACTGAGCGCTTCTACTGCAAGCAGACTGGTCACTGGAAGCATAACTGCCCCAAGTATTTGGCGGATAAGAAGGATGGCAAGGTGAACAAAGGTATATGTGATATACATGTTATTGATGTGTACCTTACTAATGCTCACAGTATCACCTGGGTATTTGATACTGGTTCTGTTGCTAATATTTGCAACTCGAAACAGGGGCTATGGATTAAGCGGAGATTGGCTAAGGACGAGGTGACGATGCACATGGGAAATGGTTCCAAAGTCGATGTGATCGCGGTCGGCATGCTACCTCTACATCTACCTTCGAGATTAGTATTAGACCTAAATAATTGTTATTTGGTGCCAGCGTTGAGCATGAACATTATATCTGGATCTTGTTTGATGCGAGACGGTTATTCATTTAAATCAGAGAATAATGGTTGTTATATTTATATGAGTAATATCTTTTATGGTCATGCACCCTTGAAGAGTGGTCTATTTTTGCTAAATCTCGATAGTGGTGATACACATATTCATAATATTGAAGCCAAAAGATGCAGAGTTGATAATGATAGTGCAACTTATTTGTGGCACTGTCGTTTAGGTCATATCGGTGTAAAGCGCATGAAGAAACTCCATACTGCTGGACTTTTGGAACCACTTGATTATGAATCACTTGGTACTTGCGAACCGTGCCTCATGGGCAAGATGACTAAAACGCTGTTCTCCGGTACTATGGAGAGAGCAACAGATTTGTTGGAGATCGTACATACAGATGTATGTGGTCCGATGAATGTTGAGGCTCGTGGCGGATATCGTTATTTTCTCACCTTCACAGATGATTTATGCAGATATGGGTATATCTACTTAATGAAACATAAGTCTGAAACATTTGAAAAGTTTAGAGAATTTCAAAGTGAAGTTGAAAATCATCGTAACAAGAAAATAAAGTTTCTACGATCTGATCGTGGAGGAGAATATTTGAGTTATGAGTTTGGTCTTCATTTGAAACAATGCGGAATAGTTTCACAACTCACGCCACCTGGAACACCATAGCTTAATGGTGTGTCCGAATGTCTTAATCGTACTTTACTAGATATGGTGCGATCTATGATGTCTCTTACTGATTTACCGCTATCGTTTTGGGGTTATGCTTTAGAGACGGCCGCAATCACGTTAAATAGGGCACCATCAAAATCCGTTGAGACGACGCCTTATGAACTGTGGTTTGGTAAGAAACCAAAGTTGTCGTCTCTCAAAGTTTGGGGCTGCGATGCTTATGTGAAAAAGCTTCAACCTGATAAGCTCGAACCCAAATCGGAGAAATGTGTCTTCATAGGATACCCAAAGGAGACTGTTGGGTACACCTTCTATCACAGATCCGAAGGCAAGACTTTTGTTGCTAAATTCGGAGTTTTTCTAGAGAAGGAGTTTCTCTCGAAAGAAATGAGTGGGAGGAAAGTAGAACTTGATGAGGTAACTGTACCTGCTCCTTTATTGGAAATTAGTTCATCATAGAAATCGGTTTCTGCGACACCTACACCAATTAGTGAGGAAGTTAATGATGATGATCATGAAACTTTAGATGAAGTTGTTACTGAACCTTGTAGGTCAACCAGAGTAAGATCCGCACCAGAGTGGTACGATAATCCTATTCTGGAAGTTATGTTACTAGACCATGACGAACCTACGAACTATGAAGAAGTGATGGTGAGCCCAGATTCCGCAAAATGGCTTGAGGCCATGAAATCTAAGATGGGATCCATGTATGAGAACAAAGTATGGACTTTGGTTGACTTGCCCGGTGGTCGGCAAGCAATTGAGAATAAATGGATCTTCAAGAAGAAGACTGACGCTAATGGTAATGTTACTGTCTATAAATCTCGACTTGTTACAAAAGGTTTTCGACAAGTTCAAGGGATTGACTACGATGAGACCTTCTCACCCGCAGCGATGCTTAAGTCTGTCCGAATCATGTTAGCAATTACCGCATTTTATGATTATGAAATTTGGCAAATGGATGCTAAAACTGCATTCCTGAATGGATTTTTGGAAGAAGATTTGTATATGATGCAGCTAGAAGGTTTTGTTGATCCAAAGGGAGCTAACAAAGTGTGCAAGCTCCAGCGGTCCATTTATGGACTGGTGCAAGCCTCTCGGAGTTGGAATAAGCACTTCGATAGTGTGATCAAAGCATTTGGTTTTATACAGACTTTTGGAGAAGCCTGTATTTACAAGAAAGTGAGTGGGAGCTCTATAGCATTGTAAGTGCATCTAGTGCCACCCCTAGTTGGTTTTGGAGTATTGACGACAAACCTAGTTGTGGGACTAATGTGTTTGTGAGAATTACAGGATAACACAGGTAGAAGTCCCTCATTGATTTGGTTTTCCTACCAGAGATGACCCCTAAAAATGTATGAAGACATTGATGTCAAAGGTGGTATGTGAAGATATTCACATTGAAGACTATGACAAGAGAAGACATCGCATGAAGCCTATGTAGCTCGAAGACTCAGATCTTTCGTAGTTCTTTTTCTTATTTATTGAGTCATAGGAACCACCGTACTGTTAAGTGGGGTCCAAGAGAACCAGTCAGAATGACTGAAGTGATGCTTAACCAAAACCTATGTCTTCGAGTGAAGACTATGAGAGCGAATCTTGTCCAGAGTCGGACAAGTCAGCTTTGCTTGTAGCCCAAGTAAAGTTGTCGTGTGTGTTTGAAATCTGACCGTTGGAACACGTGTCAGTTCCTTAGTGACCCAGGGTCATTTCGGACAAATCAGGTCGGGTTGCCTAGTGGCTATAAATAGCCCACCCCCTACAACCATAAACGGTTGGCTGCTCAGAGTTAGAGTACGGCTTTTGTCGTTTGAGAGCAACCCACCTCGAAGCCTTTGAGAGAGAATTCCTTGCGAGGATAAAGCCCTAACCACCCAGAGCCAAAGAGTGTTAGGCATCACTTAAGTCTTCTTGTCTGTGTGATCTGAAGACTTATTACACTTGAGGACTGTGAATCCTCCAGCCGGTTAGGCGTCGCGTTCTGAGCATCCAAGAGACATTGTGGATCGCCGGTGAACGAAGTCTGTGAAGGTTTGGGAGTCTACCTTGAAGACTTACCAGAGTGATTGGGCGAGGTCTGTGTGACCTTAGCTCAAGGGGAATACGGTGAGGACTGGGTGTCCTGAGCTGCGTGTTCAGGACTGGGTGTCCGGGACTGTGTGTCCTCAGGTTTAAATACCTAGCCGCCCTAACCAGACGTACAGTTGTCACAGCAACTGGAACTGGTCCAACAAATCATTGTCTTCAACGAGTCACTGGTTTCATCCTTCCCTTCCCTTTACTTACTGTTGGTCCTTGTGAAGTCATTGTATGATTGCACTATCTTTTGTCTTCACTGAGTGACTGCGTGTTCTGTTTGGCTTCATAATATCTTCCTACCTGATCCTTACTACCTAGCTGCTATTAGTCATTGTGCTTTCACTTCATTGAATACTTGACTATGGTTTGCCTAGTGTAGTCTACCTTCCGCTGCATGGTAATAGGTTTATTTCTATCGTTTGTCTTCGAAACTTCCACGTTTTGAAGACTTTCATAAAAATCGCCTATTCACCCCCCTCTAGTCGATATAACGCACTTTCAATTGGTATCAGAGCAAGGTACTCCCTTGTTCTGTGTGATTCGGTTTAACCACCTGGAGTTTTAGCTATGTCGACTGCAGGGATAATTAAAGTCTCTGCTGCGTGCCCCGTCTTCGATGGAACTGAATATCCCTACTGGAAGAATAAGATGCGCATGCATCTTGAAGCCATTGACGTCGACCTATGGTATGTCGTCAAGAACGGCGTTCCCAAGGCTGGAGAAGGTGTCACTGCTGCTGACGTCAAGAAGTTCGTTCAACTGGACTCTACTGCCAAGAATATCATCTGTGGTCATCTGACCAAAGGACAGTATGGCCGCGTGAGTGCTTTGGAAACATCTAAGCTAGTCTAGGACTGGCTCTCCAAGGTCAACGAAGGCGTCTCAACCCAGAGAGATCAGAGAATCAGTGTCCTTCGCAACCTCTTCAACCGCTTCAAGAGAAATGACAATGAGAATGTCCAGCTCACGTTTGATCGACTCACTAACATCACAAATGAGCTTCAAGCCCTCAGCGCTACTGAGATCACCAAGCATGAAGTTATCAAGACACTCCTGAGATCACTTGACAGTTCGTTTGACACCCTAGCCCTGATGATTCAAGAACGTCCCGATTTCAAGACACTCGATCCGTCTGACATACTTGAGAGACTCAACACACATGAGTTTCAGCTTTCTGAGAAAAGAGATATCTACGGTCCCAAACTATGGGCGAACTCGTGCCTTGAAGGCAAAAGCTGTCTCCTCATCTGAAGAAGAATCTGACAGCAGTTCTGATGATCCTGAAGACATTGGAAAGGAGCTTTCTATGCTTGTGAAGAAGTTCCAAAAATTCACCAAGAAGAAAGGCTTTAGAAAGTCTTCATGATCAAGCTCAAGGAATGATGAAGCTTCTGCTCATGACTACAAGAAGAAAACATGCCACAAGTGCAAGAAACCTGGACACTACATCTCTGAGTGTCCGCAGTGGGACATTGAGAACAAGAAGAAAAAGAAGAGCAAGGAGTATGATTCTGATGACAAGAAGAAGAAGAAATACTCAAAGTCTTCTTCCAAGTACTCCTCAAAGTCTTCATCACACAAGAAGAGCTCATCTGGCAAGGCACGTGCGTTTGTTGGCAAGGAAATGGATTCAGAGGAGGAGTCCACTTCTGAGGAGGTGGAGGTGGAGTCTGAGGAGGAGTCCGATTCTGGCGTTGCGAGTCTAGCTACAGCATACGTTGCAAAGTCCATCTTCAACACTGAAGACAATGACTTTATCCGCTCCTACCTACTGCTTCATGGCACGCGGTGCCAAGGTAAACACACGCACTACTCACTATCAAACATCTAGTGATGATGACTCTGATTGTGGTTCCAAAACCAGCTACAAAACACTCGCTAAAATTGCAACTGAACAACAGAAAGCCATGGAACATATTCAAAAACTGTTAGACAAAAGCGATGATCTGTTAGACGCTGAAATGACTCGATCTCAGTCCTTAATTGAAGACATAAAAAATCTTCACGTTAAGTATGAGGAACTTGAAAGTCGTCATGAAACGCTCTCAACAACTCATGAAAGCTTTCCTATGATTATCTTCAAAGGAAGCAAGATCTTGAGAAATTGAGAGCGGCTCATGAAGATCTTCAAAAGGAAAACGAGTCACTTCGCGCCGAACAGATCAGTTCAGCTCAGGAAGGATTTGAACCACCATGTCTTAAATGCATTGAGCGTGATAATGCTACTTCTGTTGCTGAATGTTCTACTGCTGCTACTGTTGCAATATCTTCAACTGTTGATGTGGGAACTAACCCCTCTGCTGAGGATACCACTGCTATTGCTGATGAGAATGCTAGGTTGAAGACATTGCTTGAAACAGGGATGTACAAAAGTCTTAAAGGGCATCAGACACTATGTGATGTCCTCAAAAGGCAGATCCTGAACCGAAACCCTAGGAAAGAGGGTGTTGGGTTCGTAAGGAAAATGAATGCTGATGGCTCTTACTGGAAACCTGAGCAGTACCCCAAAACCACATGGGTTGCTGCAAAGGAACCTTCAGCAGATCCATCCACTCTATCTGGCTTCACTTGTGCTAACCCCATTGTCATTGATGAATCCTTTGATGCAAACTATAAACTGTTTAAGAATCAGAATGGTGAAGTGTTTGCCAGGTACATTGGTACTAACTGCAGGAATGGACCGCCTATGAAGAAGATCTGGGTGCCGAAAAGTGTTTGGAGAATCTTCCTGTGAATGTCATCATGACACCACAGGTGAAGAAGACAAACCCCAGACCACAGGCTTCATACGGTCCAAAGGCTTCATACAGACAGAGGACTCACCTGAGTCGCACTAACGCAAATGTTTTGCAGGGAAACCATACTCAGGCCTATGAATATGAGCGCGGTTCATCAAACCGCCATGTTCATAAGACCAAGAACTATTCTGCTTATTCTTATGAGTACTATTGTCCGCCTGCAAGACTTTTTGCTAGGGCTCCAAAGCCAAAGTTCTCAGATGCTGCACTTAGACTTATTGCTTCTAAGCCACCCTTGAAGATGTGGGTGGCTAAGAAAGCTTAACTCTCTTTTGCAGGGAAGGGTCTCCAGCAGAAAACCAAAATCGTCTGACGCTATTGCTGGGGACCTTAAACATCTTGTAGGGCGCAAGATCAAATGCCCGAATGGTCTTATTATGTACTTCGTTCCTGAATCGCTTGCTACTCTCCCTATCAGTCCTAATCTGGATCTAAGCTTTCATAACCCACTGGTTCGTCAAATGTTTTTGCTTCACAATTCTCTTCGTGAAGCCTATCCCCCTAACTGCACTGTAGGGTACGACACCAGCGTCTTCAGAATGGATTATTGATAGTGGGTGTACCAATCACATGACTGGCAAAAGAAGCCTTCTTATGGACTCAACCTTACGTCCATCCGACAAGAGTCACATCACATTTGCTGACACTGGTAAAAGTAAGGTATTGGGTCTAGGTAGAGTTGCAATCTCAAAGGATCAACACATGGATAAAGTCATGCTTGTTGAATCCCTTGGCTTCAACTTAATGTCTGTCTCAATGCTTTGCGATTTGAACATGATCGTAATGTTTGGAAAATATCGTTGCCTTGTTCTAATGGAATCTGACAAGTCTCTAGTGTTTGAAGGGTATCGGAAAGATGATTTGTACGTGGTAGATTTCTCAGCAGGACCACAGCTTGCCGTATGTCTTCTAGCAAAAGCTTCAGAATGCTGGCTCTGGCATCGGAGGCTAGGGCATGCTGGCATGAGGAACCTCCACACCCTTGCAAAGAAGAAGCATGTCATAGGCATCGAGGGCGTCAAGTTCAAGAAAGATCACTTATGCGGTGCCTGTGAAGCAGGAAAGATGACGAGGGCCAAACATCCCTCGAAGACAATCATGACAACAACTCGACCCTTCGAACTGCTCCACATGGATCTTTTCGGTCCCACTCATTACTCAACTCTTACTACTACTGCTTGTCTCTATGGCTTTGTCATTGTTGATGATTATTCTAGATATACTTGGGTGCACATAATCCTCTACAAGACTGAAGTGCAGGATGTCTTCAGACGCTTCGCCAATCGAGCAATGAACAACTATGGCGCCAAGATAAAGCACATCAGAAGTGACAATGGCACTGAATTCAAGAACACTGGCCTTGATACATATCTTGATACTTTGGGCATCACACATGAATTCTCAGCTCCGTACACGCCACAGCAGAATGGCGTCGTCGAACGCAAGAACAGAACACTCATTGAGATGGCCCGAACGATGCTTGATGAATACAAGACTCCAAGAAAATTCTGGCCTGAAGCCATTGATACTGCATGCCATACAATCAATCGTGTTTATCTTCACAAGCTTCTGAACAAGACATCTTATGAGCTCCTTACTGGCAAGAAGCCAAATGTCAGTTACTTCAGAGTATTTGGCGCCAGGTGCTGGATCAAGGATCCACATCACACTTCAAAATTTGCACCAAAAGCACATGAGGGTTTTATGCTTGGATATGGAAAGGATTCGCACTCCTACAGAGTCTTCAATCTCTTTCATTATAAAGTGGTTGAAACAGTGGATGTGCGGTTCGATGAGACTAACGGTTCACAAAGAGAGCACCTGCCAAATGTGCTAGATGAAGTTCCATCCAGTGAATCAATCAAACTAATGGGAACTGGAGAAATCATACCCTCTGAAGCTCAACCTGAAGAGGAACTTATCATCTCCGCACCTGATCAACCTGAAGACAATGCTCAGCCTGAAGACAATCCCTCTAACAATGACAATGATCAGCAAGAGCAAAATCTTCGCCCTGTACATCCTCGTGTTGCCAATGAAGTGCAGATTGAGAGAATAATTGATAGCATCAATGCACCCGGTCCGCTCACTCGTTCAAGGGCAACTCAGCTAGCAAATTTCTGTGGGCACTTCGCATTCGTCTCAATAACAGAACCCAAGAAAGTTGAAGAAGCCTTCATGGAACCTGAATGGATTCAAGCTATGCAAGAAGAGCTTCAACAGTTTGAGCTGAATAATGTATGGGAACTGGTTAAGCGTCCTGATCCTCGGAAGCACAATATAATAGGCACCAAATGGATATACCGCAACAAGCAAGATGAGCATGGTCAAGTTGTCAGAAACAAAGCTCGTCTCGTTGCTCAAGGATATACTCAAGTGGAAGGATTGACTTCGATGAAACATTTGCTCCTGTGGCTCGACTTGAAGCCATACGCATACTGCTGGCCTATGCAAATCATCATAACATACTTCTATATCAAATGGATGTGAAGAGCGCTTTTCTCAATGGCAAGATTGAAGAAGAAGTGTATGTTGCACAACCGCCTGGCTTTGAAGATCCAAAACATCCTGACATGGTATACAAGCTCAACAAGGCACTGTATGGCCTCAAACAAGCCCCTCGGGCTTGGTATGACACACTCAAATACTTCCTGAAGAGCAAAGGCTTCATACCTGGTTCCCTCGACCCCACTCTCTTCACGAAGACATATGATGGTGAACTGTTTGTGTGCCAAATATATGTGGATGACATTATCTTCGGCTGCACCAATCAGAAGTACAGTGAAGAGTTTGGATATATGATGCAAGAGCAATATCAGATGTCCATGATGGGAGAGCTGAAGTTCTTCCTCGGTCTTCAAATACGACAGCAACGCAACGGCATCTTCATATCTCAAGAGAAGTATCTCAAAGATTGCCTGAAGAAGTTCGGTATGCAAGACTGCAAAGGCTTCACGACGCCAATGCCAGCCAAACATCATCTGGGTCCCGACGACAATGGTAAAGAGTTCGATCAAAAGGTATACCGCTCCATGATTGGTTCTTTACTTTATCTATGTGCATCTAGGCCAGATATTATGCTTAGTGTTTGCATGTGTGCTCGATTCCAAGCGGCACCAAAGGAGTCGCATCACTTAGCTGTGAAGCGAATTCTTCGATATTTGGCTCACACCCCAACTCTAGGATTATGGTATCCAAAGGGCTCAGAGTTTGATCTGGTTGGATTCTCGGATGCTGATTATGCTGGTGACAAGGTGGATCGCAAGTCTACATCAGGCACATGTCATTTTCTGGGACGATCACTTGTATGTTGGTCTTCAAAGAAGCAGAACTGTGTATCTCTCTCCACTGCTGAATCTGAATACATTGCTGCTGGATCTTGCTGCGCTCAGCTTCTGTGGATGAAGCAAACACTCAAGGACTATGGCATTCATCTGAAGCAAGTGCCACTCTACTGCGACAACGAAAGCGCCATCAAGATTGCCAACAACCCAGTTCAGCACTCGAAGACAAAGCACATTGAAATTCGTCATCACTTTCTCAGAGATCATGTTGTGAAGGAAGATATTGATATCATACACGTCAACACTGAAGAGCAATTGGCAGATATCTTCACCAAGCCCTTGGATGAGAAGAGATTTTGCAAGTTACGGTGTGAGCTAAATATCTTGGAATCCTCAAATGTCCTGTGATCAGGCACACATCCTAACACTTATGCATATTGATGACTTAGATGTGCAACACACGAAGTAAAGTATATCTTCAATCAATGAAGACATACATTCTAAGTGTGAATACATTAATGTGGAATTTGACTTCGGAGCGCCACGATAATTGTGCGCCGTGTCTGGGTCTAATACTTCCTATACGGTGGGTAACGCCACCACCAAAGGTTCTGTTTGAAGTGTTTCACTCATGGCGTTACATTTGCTATGTCTTCACATTTGGTTTGGCTTCAATCTCAACATGTCTTCATGATTATCTTCACTATGTTGATTATATATATATACTAGTGTTCTGTCCTCTACAGCATTCACTTATAGCTATGTCTTCTTGTTGAATCTTTTGAACTAAGTGAATGTGATCGGACCCTAACCTCTCTATGCTTTCTATCTCAAACTCTATCTCTCCAAATCATATGCATTCTATTGAAACTGTCGAATGTCTTCTCTGCGTCCTTGTCAGCAGAAGATACAGAGACAAACATTAAGTCCGTTTTCAATGCTCATTCCTTCACCTGAAACCCGGAGAAGTGGGAACGACCACCCGACAATCCAGGCGTGCGTGGGACGTGGAACAACCCCGATATGCTGCATGATGGCCACGTGTTCCTCAGATGTGAATCGCCAGGGGCACCTGTGTAATAACACTGAGCCGCCCCTGTCCCTATAAATACACGCCTCACCACAGTCATTATCTCTTCTTCCACTCTCGCACGAACCCTAGCGCCACCGCTAGCCCTCGACGACGCCGGCGACGAAGCGCTTCGCTGCCGCAACCTCTCCGACGCCGTCTTCACGCCGACCGCGGACATCGTCTTCTCCGCCGTCGCCGTAGGTGTCCTCCGTCGCCAAGTTAGGGCACGGACGATCGAACTGCTCGGCCTCCTCTTCCACTCCGTCTAGCAGTTCTTCGTGTGGTAAATAAAACTTCCTTTTTACGGCCCCTTTGATCCTATAGATTCGTCACTTTCTACCACAAGTAGTTTCTGTTCACACATGTTGGATCCACTTCATACTGCATCTCATAATATGCCTAGTATATTCACTTATGCTTCACAAAGTAGTTAGATTCCTCACTTGTACTGATCCTGGATTCGTACAAATCTGGAACCAACTCCTTATCTATGAGTGAATGTCTTCGCACGATGAGGTCAATGTCTTCTAAACTGATTTATCTTCAAAATCTTCTGAGAATGCATATGACCTCTTCCCCTTCCCTCGCACCTTAATGCTGTCACAGGTACATGTCCGTGGGAGAATCCCTTGGTTCTCATAGTCTGCATTCATTTGCAGAATTCTTACAGCATCATATAAATTCTCCCGAAGCCAGTTCCTGTTTGTCCAGCAAGCGAAAGCCTTTGAAGCCTTTGAACGTATTGAAGCCTTTCAGTTTAAAGTTCATGGCTTCAGAGAAATCTGCAAGGAAGGGAGGCAGACAGCATCGTGGGGGAACATCAAGAGATTTGCCTGATGACCTCTCAGAGCTTTACAAGACAGATCCTGAAGAGGATTACAATCAGCGCAAGACCCGAATCCAATGGATTCGAAGATATTGGGCAGAACAATGGTTCAAATACCGGTTTGTGACCCAAGAATATGCTGAGAAAAATGCCATCAAGCGACCGTGGGGAGACATCCTATACAAGAATCTTCAACCCAGGTCCAGAGAAGAAGCCATTGAACAAGGCTTCTATCCCTGCATGGTCCGTGGGCCACAGCCTGCAGATGCACACCCATCGTCACTACTATGGTGTCGTGACGACAATCTGTTCAAGCGCAACTTCCAGTTTGCCAAGAACTCAGCGAAGCAGAACAAGAAGTCTTTGGGATTAGACTTCAACCCTGGTCCCTCTGCTCCCCGTGCCGATGGAACTCGCGAAGCTGAACCCAATCTTCTTGGGCCCTTCTACAACTTGGAAGGTCTCATCACTCATATCGTGGTTCAAGGGACAGCCGTGAATGAGCCTGCAGATGACGCTGAATCAGATAAAGCGCCTGCAGCGCCGAAGCCAAAGAAGTTGAAGCAGCCAAAAGCTTCAAAGCCTGCCTCTGCACCAAAAATCTCACGGGCGAAGCCACTGGCCACTGCACCTCCTGAAGACAGTGTGCAGTCTGAAGATTTGTCACGCATCTCCAAGCCCCAGAAGGTCAAGATGCCTCTGCCACACACCGGCCAAGAACTGACAGCTGCTGCTATTCTGCGCAACGATGCCATTGATCTGTCCAGTGATGAAGATCTTGCAGATGACGCTCTTGAGCAACTGATCAAGAGCAAAGAAGAAGCAGAAATCTTCAATGATTTGCCTCTCTTTGACGTGGCAATCATCCACAACTTCATTGATGAGTGGTTTGAAACGCCCAACCTCAGCTTCGAAGACCTGCAACTTCCCATTGGCCTCAGTGTCGCCTTCCATGGCGCCATTGCTTCAGAGCTAGCTCTAGCTCAGCGCATCGTCGAACTAAGCAGAAGATTGACTTTGAGAAAGCTCAGTTCAAGAAGCATATGGCCAAGCTCAGCGTGCAAGAGGTGAAAAACTTCAAGATTATGCTGCACGAGCTCAAAGAAGCCTTTCTCAAGAAACGTGCAGAAGCTCAGGGTTCTCGTGAGCGCATGAAGAGCCTGGCTGACAAGTGTGTGCAAGGCTACAACGAGGCTGAGAAGCGCAAGGCCCTTGGGCGTCCGGCATTGATCCCAGGATGGCTGCTAAGCAGAAGAAGAAGCCCACTGTGGCCGAACCCAACGCACCAAGGCAGGAAGCAGATCCCATTGTCTTCCCAACTAGCATGACTGGCTCGAAGCCAAAGGCCCAGGTCAACCGCTTCAGAACTGAAGAAGACGAGGACTGCTGAGGCTGAAGCCAGAAAGAGGAAACATCCTGAAGCCTCTGCTACTGCTCCCTCCAAGAAGAAGCGGAAGACCAAGAAGGAACGGGCTGCTCCCACAGAGCCCTTAATTGTTGAACCCATCTCCATGGTTCGCCCTGACGCTGAACATCAAGAGCGCCAACTGACTGTCCATGAGCCTGCTTTCACAGAGGCTCATGAAGCTGAAGACTTTCCAGCAGCTGATCCCACCGCTGCTGAAGACATTGGTCACCATGACCATGTTGAAGATGATGCAGTTCTTCCTCAGCTCGAGCACCAACAGGTATCATCGCCTGTGCTAACGCACAGCGAACTCATCAGCATTGGTCGTCCTCTGACGCCAATTGCTCAGGATGCATCATGGGCTGATCGCCCACAAGCACAAGAGGAAGATGACTTTGAGGCCCAGCCAACTCCAACTCCACAGGCGTCGCCAGCGTTACGCAGGCTTCGCAAAGGACCAAGGCCTCCAGTCTCTGAGTCTGAAGCTAAAGCTGCTGAAGACATTCCGGCTGCATCAGCCGATGAAGAAGAAACCCCAAGCGCTGCTACACCCCCGTCTCACCAAGAAGCTGTTCTCGAGGAGAACGTGACTGTGACCGACCCTCCAGCTCATCAAGTGGAGGTTGAGAATCTTGAGGCTGCCCACCAACCATGAAGCCACTGACGCTGTCATGGCTGAAGCCAATGTGGAGCCTTCACCAACCCAAGCACCAGAAGTCAGCGAAGCCACTGATGCTACTGCTTCTGTTCCTGCACCTGCTGCTGGTCCTCAGTTTGACTATCATGTTGAGCACAGGCCTCAGGTACAGAAGCCAATCCCAAGATTGCCCAGGTTTCAAGGTCCTGCATCAGCACCTGGATCCTTCAATGTCAATGGCTTCAAAGCAGACAACACTTTCTTCAATAGCTCCAGGAACCCCTACTCAAGGGAAAGAATATCTTCTGATCGGTTCTGGAGCTATCCGCAGCGAAGCTATTACTCCTGCATTCTATACAATCAAGGTCGCATCTTCCCACATAAGCGTCTTGACATCGAAGCAATAGCTGGTCTGCCCTGTCTGGAAGAAGCTCTGGATTGCTTCAAAGAGGTTGGATTGCTGCCGTTTGTCACCGACCAAGAGCACTGGAATGAAGAGTTGCTGCTCCAATTCTATGCCACACTTCACATCCGTGGGTACAACAGAGATCCGAAGACTTGGGTCCTGGAGTGGATGACAGGAAATGTTCATCACGAAGCCAAAGCCTTTGATATCATTGAGCTCACTGGTCTCCCACTCCTGGCGATCTCTACGAACCTGGCTGTCAGCTTCACAGTGAAGCTATGGAGAGCATCTTTCAGAAGCCTGAACCAAACATGAGTCAGATGCTCAGTATGATGAAGCCATTGCCCCAAGATGCTGCATATCCCAAGGAGTTCTTGTTGAAGACCTTGAGTATCTGCCAAGGACTATTTATCACATCATAAGGCGAACTCTCTGGCCCATCAAAGGACATTCTCCACATGCCAAGCTGGAAGGTGCAATGAAGACTTTGGTCTTCTATATTCTTCATGGCAAATGCTTCAATGCACAGGACTTCTTCATCCGCCAACTTGCTGCATCAGGCTCTGATCTTTTTGGCTTGAAGTTCTACGCTCCATGGATAATGCGGCTGATTAAACTCCACTCCGCTATCTCATATCAGCCATCTGCTCGCAATCATCGGATCTTTCTGCCTGATGTGGATATGTCTGTTGAAGCCATTTATCCTGAGCCTGCCAAGGAACCTCTAAGTCTTCAGAATGCGGAGCATCAAAGTTTTTCTCAGAACATTGAAGGAGTTGAAGCAGTCACTCGTGTGTATCCTTTGGCTGGAACTACACGTGCACCACATCCTGCCCTTACTGAAGCCACCGATAGCACAATTGCCCAACGACCCAAGAAGCGCACTCGTGTTCTCAATGACCGAGAGCTTCTGGTGGCTCTTCATCAGAAACAGGATAGGCATCATGACTGGCTGAAGCGCCAAATGCAAAGCCTCTTGGTGGATGTCAACCGCATTCGCAATCTTGCCACCAAGAATGCCTTTGTTGCCCATGAAACCTCTCGACGCACATGGAAAGGGCTGACGCTTATGTGCTCTGAAGATGATCTTCAAGAGGATGGCTTCTCTGAACGCTTCAAGTTTGACTCCACACCTCCTCGAAGGGCAGTGCTGCGACGAACTCCATCTCTTGAAGACTCTGAGTTCTCTTCCTCTGCTGCAACTGTGAATGCCAGAGTGATCGAGGATGAAGACGATGCTACTTCACCGCCACCTCCTTCAGCACGCTTCGACACTGCTCCAAGTTCTTCTGCACCGCCGAACACCACCGACGACCCTGCTGCTTCACCTACTCTTCATGGGAACGAGTAGATGCTCTATGTCTTCAAACCTTTTTGGTCCTTACTGACAAAAGGGGGAGAAGCATATGAGTTTGATAGTCTTCAAGCGGGTCCATATGGGCGGTTGCTTTATATTTTGCCTCGTGTTTACAACTCTCGTTTTGATACATTTGGTTCTTTGAGTTGTAACACTTAAACTCGATGGTCGTCTGCTACTTATTTGCCACTTTGTGATGCGATGATAAATTCCGCATGTGCGACGATAAATTCCGCACTTAGATCATTTTGCAGACGTCCATTTTCCATTATGCATGTCATTATCTTCACATACCTTCTCATGCATAATGGATTGTCATCATAAGTTGAAGAGGATCTCCACAAGTACAACCTGCCATGTGCATTTGCATTCCAAAAGAAAATTACTTATATGCACATCTTCAGGGGGAGCCCTTGCAACTTATGAAGACAATTCCTTATCCTTTACAATTTCACATATTATATTCCCCGTTGAAAACTTCAACTAGTTTGTCATCAATCACCAAAAAGGGGGAGATTGTAAGTGCATCTAGTGCCACCCCTAGTTGGTTTTGGAGTATTGACGACAAACCTAGTTGAGGGACTAATGTGTTTGTGAGAATTGCAGGATAACACAGGTAGAAGTCCCTCATTGATTCGGTTTTCCTACCAGAGATGACCCCTAAAAATGTATGAAGACATTGATGTCAAAGGTGGTATATGAAGATATTCACATTGAAGACTATGACAAGAGAAGACATCGCATGAAGCCTATGGAGCTCGAAGACTTAGATCTTTCGTAGTTCTTTTTCTTCTTTGTTGAGTCATAGGAACCACCGTACTGTTAAGTGGGGTCCAAGAGAACCAGTCAGAATGACTGAAGTGATGCTTAACCAAAACCTATGTCTTCGAGTGAAGACTATGAGAGCGAATCTTGTCCAGAGTCGGACAAGTCAGCTTTGCTTGTAGCCCAAGTAAAGTTGCCGTGTGTGTTTGAAATCTGACCGTTGGAACACGTGTCAGTTCCTTAGTGACCCAGGGTCATTTCGGACAAATCAGGTCGGGTTGCCTAGTGGCTATAAATAGCCCACCCCCTACAACCATAAACGGTTGGCTGCTCAGAGTTAGAGTACGGCTTTTGTCGTTTGAGAGCAACCCACCTTGAAGCCTTTGAGAGAGAATTCCTTGCGAGGATAAAGCCCTAACCACCCAGAGCCAAAGAGTGTTAGTCATCACTTAAGTCTTCCTGTCTGTGTGATCTAAAGACTTATTACACTTGAGGACTGTGAATCCTCCAGCCGGTTAGGCGTCGCGTTCTGAGCATCCAAGAGTCATTGTGGATCGCCGGTGAATGAAGTCTATGAAGGTTTGGGAGTCTACCTTGAAGACTTACCAGAGTGATTGGGCGAGGTCTGTGTGACCTTAGCTCAAGGGGAATACGGTGAGGACTGGGTGTCCTGAGCTGCGTGTTCAGGACTAGGTGTCCGGGACTGTGTGTCCTCAGGTTTAAATACCTAGCCGCCCTAACCAGACGTACAGTTGTCACAGCAACTGGAACTGGTCTAACAAATCATTGTCTTCAACGAGTCACTGGTTTCATCCTTCCCTTCCCTTTACTTACTGTTGGTCCTTGTGAAGTCATTGTATGATTGCACTATCTTTTGTCTTCACTGAGTGATTGCGTGTTCTGTTTGGCTTCATAATATCTTCCTACCTGATCCTTACTACCTAGCTGCTATTAGTCATTGTGCTTTCACTTCATTGAATACTTGACTATGGTTTGCCTAGTGTAGTCTACCTTCCGTTGCATGGTAATAGGTTTATTTCTATCGATTGTCTTCGAAACTTCCATGTTTTGAAGACTTCCATAAAAATCGCCTATTCACCCCCCCTCTAGTCGATATAACGCACTTTCAAGCATTTCTAATATTATATGTGGATGACATATTGTTGATTGGAAATGATATAGAATTTCTGGATAACATAAAGGGATACTTGAATAAGAGTTTTTCAATGAAAGACCTCGGTGAAGCTGCTTATATATTGGGCATCAAAATCTATAGAGATAGATCAAGACGCTTAATTGGACTTTCACAAAGCACATACCTTGACAAAGTTTTGAAGAAGTTCAAAATGGATCAAGCTAAGAAAGGGTTCTTGCTTGTGTTACAAGGTGTGAAGTTGAGTAAGACTCAATGCCCGACCACTGCAGAAGATAGAGAGAAAATGAAAGATGTTCCGTATGCTTCGGCCATAGGCTCTATCATGTATGCAATACTCAAACCTGATGTGTGCCTTGCTATAAGTCTAGCAGGGAGGTACCAAAGTAATCCAGGAGTGGATCACTGGACAGCGGTCAAGAACATCCTGAAATACCTGAAAAGGACTAAGGATATGTTTCTCGTTTATGGAGGTGACAAAGAGCTCATCGTAAACGGTTACGTTGATGCAATCTTTGACACTGATCCGGATGATTCTAAATTGCAAACCGGATACGTGTTTACATTGAACGGTGGAGCTCTCAGTTGGTGCAGTTCTAAACAAAGCATTGTGGCGGGATCTACGTGTGAAGCGGAGTACATAGCTACTTCGGAAGCAGCAAATGAAGGAGTCTGGATGAAGGAGTTCATATCCGATCTAGGTGTCATACCTAGTGCATCGGGTCCAATGAAAATCTTTTGTGACAATACTGGTGCAATTGCCTTGGTGAAGGAATCCAGATTTCACAAGAGAACCAAGCACATCAAGAGACGCTTCAATTCCATCAGGGATTTAGTCCAGGTGGGAGACATAGAAATTTGCAAGATACATACGGATCTGAATGTTGTAGACCCGTTGACTAAGCCTCTTCCACGAGAAAAACATGATCAGCACCAAGACTCCATGGGTGTTAGAATCATTACTGTGTAATCTAGATTACTGACTCTAGTGAAGTGGGAGACTGAAGGAAATATGCCCTAGAGGCAATAATAAAGTTATTATTTATTTCCTTATATCATGATAAATGTTTATTATTCATGCTAGAATTGTATTAACCGGAAACATAATACATGTGTGAATACATAGACAAACAATATGTCACTAGTATGCCTCTACCTGACTAGCTCGTTGATCAAAGATGGTTAAGTTTCCTAACCATAGACAAAGAGTTGTCATTTGATTAATGAGATCACATCATTAGGAGAATGATGTGATTGACTTGACCCATTCCGTTAGCTTAACACACGATTGTTTAGTATGATGCTATTGCTTTCTTCATGACTTATACATGTTCCTATGACTATGAGATTATGCAACTCCCGCTTACCGGAGGAACACTTTGTGTGCTACCAAATGTCACAACGTAACTGGGTGATTATAAAGGTGCTCTACAGGTGTCTCCAAAGGTACTTGTTGGGTTGGCGTATTTCGAGATTAGGATTTGTCACTCCGATTGTCGGAGAGGTATCTCTGGGCCCTCTCGGTAATGCACATCACTTAAGCCTTGCAAGCATTGCAACTAATGAGTTAGTTGCAGGATGATGTATTACGGAACGATTAAAGAGACTTGCTAGTAACGAGATTGAACTAGGTATTGAGATACCGACGGTCGAATCTCGGTCAAGTAACATACCGATGACAAAGGGAGCAACGTATGTTGTTATGCGGTCTGACCGATAAAGATCTTCGTAGAATATGTGGGAGCCAATATGAACATCCAGGTTCCGCTATTGGTTATTGACCGGAGACGTGTCTCGGTCATGTCTACATAGTGCTCAAACCCGTAGGGTCCGCACGCTTAACATTACGATGACAGTTGTACTATGAGTTTATATGTTTTGATGTACCGAAGGTTGTTTGGAGTCCTGGATGTGATCACAGACATGACGAGGAGTATCGAAATGGTCGAGACATGAATATTGATATATCGTAAGCCTATGTTTGGATATCGGAAGTGTGTCGGGTGAAATCAGGATTTTACCGGAGTACCGGGAGGTTACTGGAACCCCCCGGGGACATAACGGGCCTTAGTGGGCCTTGGTGGAAAGAAAGGAGAGGCGTCCAGGGCATGGGCCGCGCCCCCTCCCCCCTAGTCCGAATAGGACAAGGAGAGGGGGGCGGCGCCCGCCTTCTTCTCCTCCACCTCTTTCCCCTCTCTCTCCTAGTCCAACAAGGAAAAGGGGGGAGTCCTACTCCCGGTAGGAGTAGGACTCCTCCTGGCACGCCCCTCTCTAGGCCGGCCGCACCCCCCTTGCTCCTTTATATACGGGGGCAGGGGGGCACCCCATAGACACAACAATTGATCGTTTGATCTTTTAGCCGTGTGCGGTGCCCCCCTCCACCATAGTCCACCTTGATAATACTATAGCGGTGCTTAGGCGAAGCTTTGCGTTGGTAGAACATCATCATCGTCACCACGCCGTCGTGCTGATGAAACTCTCCCTCAACACTCGGCTGGATCAGAGTTCGAGGGACATCATCGGGCTGAACGTGTGCTCAACTCGGAGGTGCCGTACGTTCGGTACTTGATCGGTCGGATCGTGAAGACGTATGACTACATCAACCGCGTTGTGCTAACGCTTCCGCTTTCGGTCTACGAGGGTACGTGGGCAACACTCTCCCCTCTCGTTGCTATGCATCACCATGATCTTGCGTCTGCGTAGGAATTTTTTTGAAATTACTATGTTCCCCAATAGTTTCTCCCCTTCTACTCTCTTGTAATGGATTGAGTTTTCCCTTTGAAGTTATCTTATCAGATTGAGTCTTTAAAGATTTGAGAACACTTGATGTATGTCTTGCCGTGCGTATCTGTGGTGACAATGGGATATCACGTGATTCACTTGATGTATGTTTTGGTGATCAACTTACGGGTTTTGCCCATGAACCCATGCATAGGGGTTGGCACATGTTTTCGTCGTGATTCTCCGGTAGGAACTTTGGGGCTTGAGGTTCTATGTGTTGGTTGAATAGATGAATATGAGATTGTGTGATGCATATCGTATAATCATACCCACGGATACTTGAGGTGACATTGGAGTATCTAGGTGGCATTAGGGTTTTGGTTGATTTGTGTCTTAAGGTGTTATTCTAGTACGAACTCTAGGGCTGTTTGTGACACTTATAGGAATAGCCCAACGGATTGATTGGAAAGAATAACTTTGAGGTGGTTTCGTACCCTACCATAATCTCTTCGTTTGTTCTCCGATATTAGTGACTTTGGAGTGACTCTTTGTTGCATGTTGAGGGATAGTTATGTGATCCAATTATGCTATTAATGTTGAGAGAACTTGCACTAGTGAAAGTATGAACCCTAGGCCTTGTTTCCTAGCATTGCAATACCGTTTATGCTCACTTTTATCATTAGTTACCTTGCTGTTTTTATATTTTCAGATTACAAAAACCTTTATCTACTATCCATATACCACTTGTATCACCATCTCTTCGCCGAACTAGTGCACCTATACAAATTACCATTGTATTGGGTGTGTTGGGGACACAAGAGACTCTTTGTTATTTGGTTGCAGGGTTGCTTGAGAGAGACCATCTTCATCCTACGCCTCCTACGGATTGATAAACCTTAGGTCATCCACTTGAGGGAAATTTGCTACTGTTCTACAAACCTCTGCACTTGGAGGCCCAACAACGTCTACAAGAAGAAGGTTGTGTAGTAGACATCAGTCCTGAATTGTGCGTCTAAGGCGGATGGTAACAGGAGGCAGGGGACACGATGTTTACCCAGGTTCGGGCCGTCTTGATGGAGGTAATACCCTACGTCCTGCTTGATTGATCTTGATGATATGAGTATTACAAGAGTTGATCTACCACGAGATCGTAGAGGCTAAACCCTAGAAGCTAGCCTATGGTATGATTGTCTGTTGTCCTACGGATAAACCCTCCAGTTTATATAGACACCGGAGGGGGCTAGGGTTACATAGAGTCGGTTACAAGGGAGGAGATCTACATATCCGTATTGCCATGCTTGCCTTCCACGCCAAGGAAAGTCCCATCCGGACACGGGATGAAGTCTTCAATCTTGCATTCATAGTCCAACAGTCTGGCTAAAGGATATAGTCTGACTGTCTAGAGACCCCCTAACCCAGGACTCCCTCAGTAGCCCCTAAACCAGGCTTCAATGACGATGAGTCCGGCACGCAGATTTGTCTTCGGCATTGCAAGCGTGTTCTTCCTCTGAATACTCCATGGAAGATTTTGAACACAAGGATAGTGTCCGGCTCTGCAAAACAAGTTCCACGTACCACCGTAGAGAGAATAATATTTCCACAAATCTAATCTGCTGACACGTTTTGCAACATGACATCATGCCATGGCCCGGTCATTATTTGAACCGTTTTTCTCAACCAGCACAGCACATATCGCGAGGCGGTTTTCTTGACATGTCTTGTCGAAGCAGAGATCGTGTCCCCTTATCACATGATTCTCATCAATACGGGTATGGGTAACCCAACCATGCCATCAATTACGGCGTTCGGGGAATAAGCGATTTTACCAGGTAAGTGGGGAGGCGCATCCCCTCTTCCGCCCTTATAAAGGGACAAAGATTCACCCTTTTTACCCACACCTTCTTCCTCCTTGCTTATCCATTCTCGCACACTCAAGATCTAGCGCCCAAGTTCGCGTCTTTCTCCTCAAACCACTCCAAGCATGTCCGGAGCGGGAGGCAAGTGGATGGAGGAGAACATCACAACGGGAAGCCGGATATCTGGCCGCGGATATCGCGCACCGGCTGCCAGATGCGGGGCAGATCATCCCAACGCCCGGACCCCATGAGAGGGTAGTTTTCCTTACCCACTTTGTTCGTGGACTGAGATTTCCCCTTCACCCGTTTGTCTGCGGGCTCATGTTCTACTACGGGCTGGATTTTCATGATCTGGCCCCCAATTTCATCCTCAACATCTCGGCGTTTATCGTCGTGTGTGAGGCCTTCCTCCGCATCAGGCCCCACTTTGGCCTGTGGCTGAAGACCTTCAATGTTAAACTGAAGGTGGTGGTCGGCCAGCAAGCAGAGTGCGGAGGCGCCATGGTGGGCAAAATGCCTAATGTCACCTGGCTCGAAGGCTCCTACCTGGAGACCATAAAGGGGTGGCAATCGGGGTGGTTCTACATCACCGAGCCACGCGACACCAACTGGGTGGCGGCCCCCGAATTTCGATCCGGAATCCCCACGCGGCTCATTTCCTGGAGAGAGAAGGGCATGTCCTGGGGTTCCCCGGTAGAGCTGACCGGACTCCAGACCTGCATCAGGAACATGATGAGCAAGAAAATCAAGCTCGTCAACGTGGTCTAGGTCATGCTCTTCCGCCGAATCCTCCCATGTCAACGACGGGCATTCAATTTGTGGGAGTTCGACCCGGCCAAGCACCAGACGCTGCGAGAGCTCTTTGACACAATGCACAAGGACGTCTGGAAGGTGCTGTTCAAGGGCGGTGAGGTACCTCCTCCCCTTACCGAGGACCGCGGACTCAACGCAAAGCGCCATGCCAATCCGGTAAGTTTTTATATCTCACAGGATATTTATTTGCACCAGTTTAATCATGTGCGTGATCTAAGCTTCCATGCCATTAACAGGACTGGGTAGAGACAGCAAAGCAGCTCGATTGCCCAGCCCCCCTGCCTGAAGATCTTGCAGATGCTCTCCTAACGAAAATGCTGGTTCCGCCGCCTTACGAGGTGCCGGTGAAGAAGGCCCAGAAGAAGGCCACGGGGACCCGAAAGGGTCTTCGGCGCAAGGTTATATCGGACTCATCGTCCGATAACTCCGAAGTGCACTCCTCCCATGAAAATGAGGAGGAGGAAGATAAAAGTTCTCCCCCCAGCCGGGGGAGATAAGAAAAGGAAAGCTGCCCCAACCGAGGAGGCCGAAGGGTCCAAGAAGGGAAGGACCCTCCATCTGGACTGCTCCACGATGGCCGCCCCAGCGACGACGAGTAGTTACCCAGGGACAAGCCCCTGGCGAAGTCGTAAGTATCCGGATACCATAGTAATTCACGGTATGTTTTATTGCACTGCTTCTCCTTACGCCGAATATGATTATGCAGTCCATCCCGAGCCTGTCTCGACGTATCTTCGTCGGACGGTTCTTTGGACTCGTTGGATATGAATAGCGATTCACTTCCGACCGCCTCCACCCCTTGCCCTACGGACAATGTCGAGGTGTTGTCTCAAAAGGCACCGAGCCGAGGGGAGGTAGTCCTGGGGGCGCCTCGAGGCGACCTTCCGGACCCTGGGCGCAAAGGGAGCAAGACTCCCACGGGCTCCAAGTTCGGCCCCCAGCCGAACACCGCGATGGAACCTACGGTGGTTCCGGACTCCGGCAGACGATCCCCCGTTAAGAGGGGCAAGCCGCCCGTGCCGGTGGCCTATGTCCATCCAGAGGCACCGGGCAACTTGCTGGAAGCGCTTCATGACGCTTCCATCGACGAAGAGCACCGCACTATCATGAGTGCGGTGATCGAGAAAGTTCAGTCCGCTAAAAAAGGACTAACCGAAGCTTGTGCCACCCTCCTAACAGGCTTTGAGGTAAGCAATCAAAATATAAGAAAATATTACCGCATAGACAGTAGCCCCTGGTGCTTTGTTTGGCATTCGTGAAGAAAGACTGAATAGAGGATCAAATAATGACTCAGGAGTCTAATCAGAATATATCTATGTGCATGTGCAGGCTTCACTGCTGGCCGCTGCCGCACGTACTGCGGAGGTCTCTGCACTGAAGCAGGACCTGGAGCAGTCCGAGGACAAGCTCGGCCTTACCAAGAGGCGGCTCAAGGAGAGCAAAGGTAAGCAATACCTTGTCTATACATTAAAAAGAAGTTCGGTTGTAAATTAATAGGATCATCATGAATTTTCCAGGGGCCACGACCGAGGTGGCGACCCTGAAGAAGGCGCTGTCCGAGGCCGAAGACAAAGCGGCCAAGGAGCGCATTGAGCGGGAAAAGCAAGAAGCCCGGGTAGGCGAGGTGCAGCAAGAGCTCGAGGCTCTCGCCAAAAAACACGAGTCCTTGGAGCTTGACTCTAAGTCGCGAGAGTCCGAGCTTGCGAAGGCGCTCGAAAGCGCACGGAGCGCCAAGGCTGAAGCCCCCAAGGCCCTCCAGGAGATGGATGCGGTGAAGAAAATAGGAGCGGGTAAGGCATTCATTATGCAAAGCAAGCATGTGAAGGAAACTTTCCTTTTACTTACCCGAGTTCGGAGCTCTCCAGGAGCGTTCGCAGATCTTCCCCATAGTGTACTGGATGCCATGGAGTTTTACCGAGCCGAGGAGGGGAGCTCGACGGGAAAGTTATTCTAGTCTCAGTATACTGGGACCGAACACCCAATGCCCGTGAGCGACCAGTTGAAGCAGCTGGTCGAGCTTCACAAGGCAGCCGAACAGGCCATAAAGGGTCTTATAGTCCGGATGTGGCCTGGCGATCCCCTGCCTAGCAGCTACTTCGGTCTGGTGAGGCGGCTTGTGGATGCCTGCCCACGACTTGAAGTCATAAAGCAGTCCATCTGCATCGAGGGTGCGCGTAGGGCTTTTGCCCGGGCGAAGGTGCACTGGGTGAAGCTGGACGCCGTGAAGCTAGTGAAGGAGGGGCCGCCGGAGGGCAAGGAGCATCGCTGCCCCGAAATGTATTATGACAGTGTCCTAAAGGGTTCCCGCCTTGTGGCGGAGGAATGTGCCAGAGATGTAATTTTTGAATGAACATGCTCATGTGATCCTGTAATGTGAAACGAGTTCATTTGCGCTATGCAACGCTTTTTGAATTTAAAATATTACCTTTTGTGCGGCCGTTTATAAAATCTGAGAGTTGGCCAGTCGTCGGCTTCTGCCCCCATGTAACTAGCACTGGGGTGTTCGGGATAAACCTGAGCACTCTTTATCCCAATTTTGGGTCATTCGAGGGAGGTGTTCAACACAACGGACCAGGCAATCAGACTATAAGGCTTTATCACTCTTACTTAGCCATAGAAGTCTACAATTTTAAATTTTGGTGAAGCCCCTAGTATTCAGAAGGCCGAATTTGGGGCGCTATATACGCCTAAGTCGGGCAAGGCCGACTCCTCGCCCGAAGCTGAAAAAGTCTTTAAGGACTTGAGACCTCTCGAACAACGACCAGCTCTCGCCTTATCATGACAGTCAGTTTTCGGCTTTCTCTACCGAGGTGCTCGTCCAGAAGAACTGGGACACAATCGCAGTAGTTCTCCCAGTGCTACCTTAGGCGATATAGCGGAACATAAGGTACCAAAACATGGGAGCCGGGCAAACCCAACTATTGACCCAAGACATGATTTGGAGCTGATGCATATAATGCTATAAGTTCGGGGTGCCGCACTGTCGAAAGTGTTCGGACTTCTCACGCCGTATTATGGGGTAAATGAAAGCCCCTGGCATACTGACCATACCATAATGTACGGGTGCAAGTTGTTGTAGATGAACATATAAGAAAAAAGGGATGGATAATGCAATAATAGACTAATGCTATGCATTGTTATTTAAATAATACGTCGAAGCATACTTATACAAATAAGCAAAAAATAGGACTATTTGACATGTCCTGTCCAAGGGCAAGCTGCGTATGGATAGTAAAAAGCGGGTATATCGATTGCTATTAGAGACCACCTGGGGGTTCCCTTGTACGTCTTAGCTTCTTGCCTCCTTGGTTGTTCCTTCCCGTAATGTGTCCGTCAATCGTACTGCCAGAAAGGGCTTCTAGATAATAAGATCCTGAAAGAGAAAAAATGATAAAGGTATGCAGCCTCTAGGGCGGTTAAGCCGCATTGCGAGACATGCCCTGATCGTGCCCCCGCCTATGCCCATGGTATTTTCAGTGTGTAATTATGTACGCGCGGCGCGGATTTCATCGCTTGATTGGGACTGGGACGGGGGACGAATTGCTAGGCGAGCTCTGAACATGCCAGGCGATCCTGTTGCAGTTTACTCCGGACTCGCTTGATGGTGTTCGGGGGCTGTATTGCCGAATTGGTGGTTTGCCTTAAAAGGCTGCTTTGTGCTTCTGCTGCGAGGGCCGCAGTGTGCTCTTCCGTGCGGAGCGAGAGTTCTGTGTTTCCATTGACTGTTATGACCCCCTAGGTCCTGGCATCTTGAGCTTGAGGTATGCGTAATGCGGTACCACATTGAATTTTGCAAATGCGGTTCGCCCGAGCAGTGTGTGATAGCCACTGCAGAACGGGATGATATCGAAGATTAACTCCTCATTTCGGAAGTTGTCCGGAGATCCAAAGACCACTTCCAGTGTGATTGAGCCCGTGCAATGGGCCTCTACACATGGGATGACGCCCTTAAAGGTGGTTTTGGTGGGTTTGATCCTCGAGGGATCTATACCCATTTTGCGCACTGTATCCTGATAGAGCAGGTTCAGGCAGCGGCAGCCGTCCATAAGGACTCGAGTGAGGTGAAATCCGTCGATGATGGGGTCTAGGACCAGTGCGGCGGATCCGCCATGACAGATACTAGTGGGGTGGTCCCTGCAATCGAAGGTGATCGGACAAGCGGACCATGGGTTGAATTTTGGGGCAACGGGCTCCATCGCATAGACGTCCCTTAATGCACGCTTCCGTTCCCTCTTGGGAATGTGGGTTGCGTATATCATGTTCACCGTCCTCACTTGTGGGGGGAACCTCTTCTGTCCTCCCGTGTGCGGTGGCCCGGGCTCCTCCTCGTCATCACTATGCAGCCCCTTGTCCTTGTTTTCGGCATTTAACTTGCCGGGCTGCTTGAACACCCAGCATTCTCTGTTGGTGTGGTTGGCTGGCTTATCGGGGGTGCCATGGATTTGACACGAGCGATCAAGTATGCGATCCAAACTGGATGGGCCCGGAGTACTTCTTTTGAATGGCTTTTTCCGCTGACCGGATCTAGAGCCTCTGAATCCTGCATTGACTACCGTATCATCGGTGTTATCGCCGTTGTTGCGGCGCTTTTGTCTGTTATGACATGGTCTGCCGTTGGCATCTTTGGTATTCGAAGTGCCCAAATTCCTCGATGTGTTATTGCTGCGAGCCAGCCAGCTATCCTCGCCCGCACAAAAGCGGGTCATGAGTGTCGTGAAGGCTGCCATAGACTTCGGCTTCTCCTGGCCGAGGTGCCAGGCGAGCCACTCATCACGAATGTTATGCTTGAATGCCGCTAAGGCCTCTGCATCCGGACAGTCGATAATTTGGTTTTTCTTAGTTAGGAACCGGGTCCAGAATTGCCTGGCCGATTCCCCTAGCTGCTGAGTTATATGGCTCAGGTCTTCAGCATCCGTTGGTCGCACATAAATGCCCTGGAAGTTGTCAAGGAATGCGTCTTCCAAATCCTCCCAACTGTCGACGGAGTCTGCTGGCAAGCTATTCAGCCAATGCCGAGCTGGTCCTTTGAGTTTTAGTGGGAGGTACTTGATGGCATGTAGATCATCACCGCGAGCCATGTGGATGTGGAGGAGGAAATCCTCAATCCATACAACGGGATCTGTTGTACCATCATACGATTCGATATTTACGGGTTTAAAACCCACCGGGAATTCGTGATCCATAACTTCATCAGTGAAGCATAGGGGGGTGTGCGGCGCCTCTATGCCGGGCTATATCACGACGCAGTTCATGTGAGTCTTGTCTGCTGTATTCGGCCCGGCCGGATTTACTTTTAGTGTATCCGGCTCGACGGTCATCGTCCTGCATTGGCGCGTGCCCCCATGACCCGTATATCGACCTTGCATGTTTTGCCCTGCTGTCCAATACGTCTCGCAGGTCCCATGTGTTGCCCCGGGCCTTGGTATTTTTGTTTGAGTGGCGGCGGGGTGTAGGCTAAACTTCAGGCTGAAACGCCTCTCTGGCTCGGCCACGAGGTGGCCGGTCAGCCGCATCGTACACTAGTGATGTAGGTTTCAATGCTTCCTCCTCGAGGTGAGGTAGCAACCTGCGCTTTGGGTAACTCTTGGAGGGGCGCTTGAGTTCGTATTCCTCGACCGCAAGGACTTCGGTCCATCAGTGTGCTAGCAGATCTTGACCAGCTTGAAGCTGTTGTTGCTTTTTCTTCAAGCTATTTGCTGTGGCCATAAGCCGGTGCTTGAAGCGCTCCTGCTCGACGACATCCTCAGGCACGATAAATTCTTCGTCGCCGAGACTCACCTCGTCTTCGGAGAGAGGCATGTAATTGTCCTCCTTTGATTGTCCATCTGCTGCCAGCTCTGGAGGGCTAGCTTGTTCACCCTCCCGCTCTAAATCGTGCTGGAGGGGATTATTGCCATCTTCGGCACTATCCGGAGTGTTAATGTCTCTTGTGTCGGTATCACTACTTTTGCTATGGCGGGACTTAGAGCGGCGCCGCTGACGTAGGCGCTTGGGTTGCTTCTTGGAGGGGTCATCCTTCGCTGTCTCGTCGCCATTGCCTTCTTTGGGGGTGTCCACCATGTATATATCATATGATGAGGTGGCGGTCCAGCGCCCTGTGGGCGGTGGTTCCTGTTTGTCTCCTGCATCATCGCCCATACTGTCGATGTCTTCGGAGTCAAAGTCGAGCATGTCGGTTAAATCGTCGACAGTGGCTACTAAGTGGGTGGTGGGTGGGGAGCGAATTTCTTCGTCGTCCGCATCCCATTCTAGCCGGACATAGTTCGGCCAAGGTTCCCCTGACAAGGAGAGAGACCTTAATGAATTTAGCACGTCTCCAAAAGGTGAGTGCTGAAAGATATCCGCGGAGGTGAACTCCATGATCGGCGCTCAATCGGATTCGATAGGCATGGACGCAGGCGCCTCGGAGTCCGTGGCCGGAGACGAATCCAGTGGTTCGGCAACACGGCTCTCGTAAGGGGTGAAGTCAGTATCCGGCTCCATCGCCACTGAGAGTGCGGCCTCCATGGCGGGGTCTATCCACCCGTCCTCGGATGGCGCAATTTGCTCCGGATTGAAGGCCAGAGTAGTTGTAGGTGTGATCCCCCGAACACTGTCCGACGGCAGAGCTAAATCATGCTCGTCGTGATCGCGTGGCGCACCTGACATGGGCTCGAATCTGTCGAAGATCAAGTCTCCGCGGATGTTGGCAGTGTAGTTTAAGTTTCCGAACCTAACCTGATTGCCAGGGGCGTAGCTCTCGATCTGCTCCAATTGGCCAAGCGAGTTGGCCCGCAGTGCGAAGCCGCCAAATACGAAGATCTGCACGGGGAGGAAAACCTCACCCTGGGCCACATTGTTACCGATGATCGAAGGATCCATCAAGCCTTACGGTGACAGCACAGTGGAACTCTCAATGAAAGCACCAATGTCGGTGTCAAAACCGGCGGATCTCGGGTAGGTGGTCCCGAACTGTGCGTCTAAGGCGGATGGTAACATGAGGCCGGGACACGATGTTTACCCAGGTTCGGGCCCTCTCGATGGAGGTAATACCCTACGTCCTTCTTGATTGATCTTGATGATATGAGTATTACAAGAGTTGATCTACCACGAGACCGTAGAGGCTAAACCCTAGAAGCTAGCCTATGGTATGATTGTCTGTTGTCCTACGGACTAAACCCTCCGGTTTATATAGACACCGGAGGGGGCTAGGGTTACATAGAGTCGGTTACAAGGGAGGAGATCTACATATCCGTATTGCCATGCTTTCCTTCCATGCCAAGGAAAGTCCCATCCGGACACGGGACGAAGTCTTCAATCTTGCATCTTCATAGTCCAACAGTCCGGCCAAAGGATATAGTCCGGCTATCCAGAGACCCCCTAATCCAGGACTCCCTCACCCATGCCTTTTCCTCCTAAACCATCCAAGAAAAAGGATGATGAGGATTTTGAGGATTTTGAGCGCTTTGCTGGAATGATTAGACCTATCTTTTTGCGTATGCGTTTGACTGATATGCTTAAAATGAACCCTTATGCTAAATACATGAAGGAAATTGTTACTAATAAAAGAAAGATACTGGAAGTTGAAATTTCCACCATGCTTGCTAATTATACTTTTAAGGGTGGAATACCAAAGAAACTTGGAGATCCCGGAGTACCAACTATACCATGCCCCATTAAAAGAAACTATGTTAATACTGCTTTATGTGATCTTGGAGCCGGTGTTAGTGTTATGCCCCTCTCTTTGTATCGTAGACTTGATTTGAATAAGTTGACACCTACTAAAATATCTTTGCAAATGGCTGACACATCAATTGCTATACCTGTCGGTATTTGTGAGGATATGCCTGTTGTGGTTGCAAAAGTTACTATTTTAACGGACTTTGTTATTCTTGATATTCCCGAGGATGATAGTATGTCCATTATTCTTGGAAGACCCTTCTTGAATACTGCAGGGGCTGTTATTGATTGCACCAAAGGCAATGTCACTTTTCATGCTAATGGTAATGAGCATAGGGTACACTTTCCAAGGAAACAACCTCAAGTCCACAGTATCAATTCTATTGGAAAAATTTCAACAATTACTATTGGAGGTTTTCAATTTCCTCTTCCTACTGTTAAGAAGAAATATGATATTCTTATTGTTGGGGATGTGCATATCCCGGTTGAGGTAACCTAGTGTTATTCGAAATTTCTCCGGTTTCATGCGATTTGGAATGAGTTTGTTAACAAGACTTGATCAACCTTGTTAGTGGATTCCTTTTGATGAGCATGAGATGGATGAATTTAAAAAGCACAACCTTTTGTACCCTCTTTGTACTTTCTGTTATTTATATTAAATAAAGCAAAAATAGTATTTTCTATCTGTTTTCTGAATTATCCATGCAATAAAAAATACCCGAAAAATAAAATTTCTCCAAATGCCCTAAAAATTAAATATGTTTTTTTCTAGAATATTTTAGAATATCTGGTACTGAGAACGCAACAGGAGGAGCAACCACGTGCCCACGAGGGTGGAGGGCGCGCCCACCCCCATAGACGCGCCCCCACTGCTTCATGGAGCCCACGTGGGTCCCCTCCACTTATTCCAGCCACCACACACTCCTTCTTCCTCACAAAAAAAATCACTAGCCAACTCAAACCCGGGTTCTTGCTCATTTAGCTGCCATTTTCGATCTCCTTGCTCAAAGCTCCTCTCACAAAACTGCTTTGGGGGATTGTTCTTTGGTATGTGGCTCCTCCAATGGTCCAATTAGTTTTTGTTCTAGTGCTTTATTCATTGCAAATTCTTGCTGCTTAGGTGACCTTGTTCTTGAGCTTGCATGTCAAATTTATGTGGTCAAAAGTAGTTTTAATGCATGATATAGCCTCTAGGCACTTGTAGGAGTAGTTGCTATCAATTTTGTTGAGTTTGGTTCACTTTTATTTTAGGTTACTAAAAGTTTCAGAAATTTTCAGAAAAAGATGAAGAGATTTTTGAGGGGCTCATCGAGCCGAAGCTCGAAGGATAAGCAAAGTGAAGAGAACAAGAAGCCCAAGTATAATCTCCCTCGTACTGCGGAGGTTCGGCCATGTGAATGGCCTTGTGATGAGTTCTTGAAAGAGGCCCGGGATTCATGAAGATTTCTATCATTTGGCTGAGAATGCAGGCCTCACCGCCTTCCTCCACGACCAGTGTGAATGGTATCTCTTACTCACCAATATCTTTGTGCAAAATTTTCATTTCCATGCTAGGAGATTACCACCTTCGGTGGAATTTTATTTATATGATGTGCATAAGGAGATGTCACTTATGATTTTTGCCGGGTCTGTTTGATACCCTTTGAGGGTAGCATAGAGGAACCACATCGTAATGATGTGGAGGGATTTATTGATATGATTGCTGTAGGGGAAACGAGGAAAGTTTTCGATGCGAGAATCACTAGCATACATTTTCCTGTTCTATGTTACTTCGCAATATTTGCTAGTAGATGCTTAATTGGTCGCGGGAACTGTGGGAACCTTAGTGCTCCTGATATTGCTATTTTGCGCCATGCCTTGCTTCATGATACTACTTTCAGCTTAGGCGCTATTGTTGCTAGATGGTTAAATCTGAACCATACAAAGGGCCCCGTCCTCGGAGGCATCTTTGCCTCGTGCCTTGCTGCACACTTTAACATACCTGTCAGACATTATGAGAAAGAGGAAAAGTTGCTGCCTCCTATTGCTCTAGGTTATAAGAGTATGGTAGCACATGAGTTTATTGTCAAGGATAAAAATAAGACACTCAAATATAAATTGATATTTAACAAAAATTATTGTGAGCTTATTACCTTGCATGCGCCCTCTTTGTTTAACATATTTTCAGGCATATACCTTGTTCCACCGGAGGCAATTCATGCCTACCGGAGCCAGATGCCAGCTGCAGAGCAGGAGCCACCATCTGACCCTCACCGTCAGTCCGTTTACCAGTGGAATCCATAGGAGATCGCCAACCAGTGGCAATCTGAGGATCCTCCTCAGTACGACCCCAACTACAGTTTTGATCTATGGGCATAGACCAACTTAGGCCAAAAGCCTAAGCTTGGGGGAGTACGTATCTCTCACCAACATTACATTCATGTTCACACACTCATGCCGTTTGTCGGTGCTCATACTTTTTCATTGTATCATCCATGCTAGTTTATTTTCATTTTCTCGCTTTCTTCTTGTATGTTTGAAAAAACCTTAAGAAAAAGAAAAAAAATTAGTTGTAACTTTTAGCTAGTTTACTTTCCATGCCTGTAGTAGTAATTAAAAGAAAACCCAAAAAGATTTCTGGTTCTTCTTTTGCTTGTTGGGAGCTTTCCCGTGTAAATAGTTTTATTTCTTTTCTTTCCTTTGGGGGTCGAGAGGAGAAGACCTTAATGAAAATGTTAAGTGGCTCTCATATGAATTATTGTTGACCTAACAAAGATCCCATATCACCTTGTCTTCTCTCTTGAATTGAATGCTTGCAGATTCTAGCTTAGTCCAATGCACGTGCACTATTATTATTATCCACACCGTTCGGTCGTGCAAGTGAAAGGCAATAATGACGATATATGATGAACTGATTGAGATGAGAAAAGCTGGTATGAACTCGACCTCTCTTGTATTTTGTAAATATGATTAGTTCATCGTTCCTGATTCATCCTATTATGAAAGAAACATGTTTGCAATGACAATTAGAGATTATAGTTGCTTATGCCATGCTTAATTAGCTAGGAGTTTATAATGGTTTACCTTGCGTGCCAACATGCTATTAAAATGGTTGTGATGTGGTATGATGGGGTGGTATCCTCCTTTGAACGATTCGAGTGGCTTGACTTGGCACATGTTCGCGCATGTAGTTGAAACAAAATCAACATAGCCTCTACGATATTTATGTTCATGGTAGATTATATCCTACACATGCTTGCATTCGGTGTTGATTAATTTTAATGCATGTTCATGACTGTTGTCGCTCTCTAGCTGGTCGCTTCCGAGTCTCTTTCTAGCCTTCACCTGTACTAAGCGGGAATACTGCTTGTGCATCCAATTCGATAAACCCCAAAGTTAGTCCATATGAGTCCACCACACCTTCCTATATATGGTATCTACCTGCCGTTCCAAGTAAATTTGTATGTGCCAAACTCTAAACCTTCAAATAAATATTCTGTTTTGTATGCTCAAATAGCTCATGTATCAACTAGGGTTTGATGCTTGTTGCTTGTTGTTTCGAGCAAGCCATGGATTGATGCTTGTTGGTGGTGGGGGAGTATAAACTTTACCATTCTGATTGGGAACCGCCTATAATGTGTGTAGCATGGAAGATATTGAGATCTCTCGGTTGTTATGTTGATAATGAAAGTATACCGCTCAAAATATTATTCATCTCTATTTTGAAACCGAGCTCTGGCACCTCTACAAATCCCTGCTTCCCTCTGCGAAGGGCCTATCTATTTACTTTTATGTTGAGTCATCATCCTTTTATTAAAAAGCACCAGTTGGAGAGCACCGCTGTCATTTGCATTCATTACTATTAGTTTACATTGAGTATGACTTGACTGGATCTCTTTTACCATGAATTACAATGTCTAGTCAGTCCTTGATCTTTAAAGGTGCTCTGCATTTATGTTTTGCAGTCTCAGAAAGGGCTAGCGAGATACCATCTTGTTATATCATATTATGATTGTTTTGAGAAAGTGTTGACATCCGAGATTTATTATTATTGCTCGCTAGTTGATTATGCCATTGATATGAGTAAACATGAGACCTAAGTGTTACTGTGAATATGGTTAGTTCATAATCTTTGCTGAAAACTTGAATGATGGCTTTACATATTTACAACAACAAGAGCAAACAGAGTTTGTAAAAGTTTTTCTTTATCACTTTCAGTTTATCAACTGAATTGCTTGAGGACAAGCAAAGGTTTAAGCTTGGGGGAGTTGATACGTCTCCAATGTATCTACTTTTCCAAACACTTTTACCCTTGTTTTGGACTCTAACTTCCATGATTTGAATGGAACTAACCCAGACTGACGCTGTTTTCAGCAGAATTGCCATGGTGTTGTTTTTGTGCAGAAATAAAAGTTCTTGGAATGACCTGAAAATCAATGGAGATTATTTTTGGAATATATAAAAAATACTGGAAGAAGAATCCACGTCAGGGGCCCACACCCTGTCCATGTGGGTGGGGGGCGCGCCTACCCCCTGGGCGCGCCCCCTGCCTCGTGGGCCCCCTGACGCTCCACCGACGTCCACTCCAACTCCATATATTTGTGTTCGGGGAGAAAAAAACCGGGGAGAAGGATTCATCGCGTTTTACGATAAGGAGCCACTGCCAAGCCCTAAACTCTCTCGGGAGGGCTGATCTGGAGTCCGTTCGGGGCTCCGGAGAGGGGAATCCATCGCCATCGTCATCATCAACCTTCCTCCATCACCAATTTCATGATGCTCACCACCGTGTGTGAGTAATTCCATTGTAGGCTTGCTGGACGGTGATGGGTTGGATGAGATTTATCATGTAATCAAGTTAGTTTTGTTAGGGTTTGATCCGTAGTATCCACTATGTTCTGAGATTGATGTTGCTATGACTTTGCTATGCTTAATGCTTGTCACTAGGGCCCGAGTGCCATGATTTCAGATCTGAACCTATTATGTTTTCATGAATATATGTGAGTTCTTAATCCTATCTTGCAAGTCTATAGTCACCTATTATGTGTTATGATCCGTTAACCCCGAAGTGACAATAATCGGGACCATTACCGGTGATGACCGTAGTTTGAGGAGTTCATGTATTCACTATGTGTTAATGCTTTAGTCTGGTACTCTATTAAAAGGAGGCCTCAATATACCTTAGTTTCCAATAGGACCCCGCTGCCACGGGAGGGTAGGACAAAAGATGTCATGCAAGTTCTTTTCCATAAGCACGTATGACTATATTCGGAATACATGCCTACATTACATTGATGAACTGGAGCTAGTTCTGTGTCACCCTATGTTATAACTGTTGCATGATCGATCGCATCCGACATAATTCTCCATCACCGATCCAATGCCTACGAGCTTTTCCTATATTGTTCTTCGCTTATTTACTTTTCCGTTGCTACTGTTACAATCACTATAAAACCTAAAAATATTACTTTTGCTATCGTTACCACTACTATCATATTACTTTGCTACTAAATACGTTGCTGTAGATATTAAGTTTCCAAGTGTGGTTGAATTGACAACTCAGCTGCTAATACTTGAGAATATTCTTTGGCTCCCCTTGTGTCGAATCAACAAATTTGGGTTGAATACTCTACCCTCGAAAACTGTTGTGATCCCCTCTACTTGTGGTTATCAACCCGCCGCGAGCCTCAACACTCATCAAACTGCATACATCAGTATATATTATTTCCAATAAGTCAGTTGGTCGCTCCATTGTTCTAGAGACGGAGTCTTAGTCATCTTGCCCATGAGGCATGGTTTGCAAGCATCAAGTGATTCCAAAAGCCATCAACATGGAGTTTCTTCATGCGTTTTACACCAATATGACCTAAACGACAGTGCCACAAATAAGTTGCACTATCATTATTAACTTTGCATCTTTTGGCTTCAATATTATGAATATGTGTATCACTACGATCGAGATTCAATAAACCATTTATATTGAGTGTATGACCATAGAAGGTTTTATTCATGTAAATAGAACAACAATTATTCTTTGACTTAAATGAATAACTGTATTGCAATAAACATGATCCAATCATATTCATGCTCAACGCAAACACCAAATAACATTTATTTTAGGTTCAAGCACTAATCCTGAAGGTAAAGGGAGTGTGCGATGGTGATCTTATCAACCTTGGAATCACTTCCAACACACATCATCACCTTGCCCTTAACTAGTCTCTGTTTATTTTGCAACTCCCGTTTCGAGTTACTACTCTTAGGAACTGAACCAGTATCAAATACCACGGGATTGCTATAAACACTAGTAAAGTACACATAAATAACATGAATATCCAATATACCTTTGTTCAGTATGCCATCCTTCTTATCCACCAAGTACCTAGGGCAGTTCCACTTCCAGTGACCATTTCCTTTGTAGTAGAAGCACTCAGTTTTAGGCTTGGGTCTAGCTTTGGGTTTCTTCATGGGAGTGGAAACTTGCTTGCCATTCTTCTTGAAGTTCCCTTTCTTACCCTTTCCCTTTTACTTGGAACTAGTGGTCTTGTTAACCATCAACACTTGATGCTTTTCTTGATTTCTACCTTCGCCGATTTTAGCATCGCGAAGAGCTTGGGAATTGTTTCCGTTATCCCTTGCATATTACAGTTCATCACGAAGTTCTAGTAACTTGGTCATAGTGACTAGAGAACTTTGTCAATTACTATCTTATCTGGAAGATTAACTCCCACTTGATTCAAGCAATTGTAGTACCCAGAAAATCTGGGCACATGCTCACTGGTTGAGCTATTCTCCTCCATCTTGTAGGCAAAGTATTGTCAGAGGTATCATACCTCTCGACACGGGCATGAGTATGAAATACCAATTTCAACTCTTGGAACATATATGCTCCATGTCGTTCAAAACATTTTTGAAGTCCCTGTTCTAAGCCGTAAAGCAAGATGCACTAAATTATCAAGTAGTCATCATACTGAGCATTGTCAAACGTTCATAACGTCTGCATCTGCTCCTGCAATAGGTCTGTCACCTAGCGGTGCATCAAGGACATAATACTTCTGTGCAGCAATGAGGATAATCCTCAGATCACGGAGCTAGTTCGCATCATTGCTACTAACATTTTTCAACTTATTTTTTCTCTAGGAACATATCAAAAATAAACGGGGAGCTACATTGCGAGCTATTGATCTACAACATAGTTATGCAAATACTATCAGGACTAAGTTCATGATAAGTTAAAGTTCAATTAATCATATTACTTAAGAACTCCCACTTAGATAGACATCCCTCTAGTCATCTAAATGATCACGTGATCCAAATCAACTAAACCATGTCCGATCATCACGTGAGATGGAGTAGTTTTCAATGGTGGACATCACTATGTTGATCATATCTACTATATGATTCACGCTTGACCTTTCGGTCTCCAGTGTTCCGAGGCCATATCTGCATATGCTAGGCTTGTCAAGTTTAACCCGAGTATTCCACGTGTGCAAAACTGGCTTGCACCCATTGTATGTGAATGTAGAGCTTATCACACTCGATCATCACATGGTGTCTCGACACGACGAACTGTCGCAATGGTGCATACTTAGGGAGAACACTTATACCCTGAAATTTAGTGAGAGATCATCTTATAATGCTACCGCCGAACTAAGCAAAATGAGATACATAAAGGATAAAAATCACATGCAATCAAAATATGTGACATGATATGGCCATCATCATCTTGTGCCTTTGATCTCCATCTCCAAAACACCGTCATGATCTCTGTCGTCACCGGCATGACACCATGATCTCCATCATCTTGATCTCTATCAACGTGTCGTCACATGGTCGTCTCACCAACTATTGCTTTTGTAACTATTGCTATCGCATAGTGATAAAGTAAAGCAATTATATGGCGCTTACATCTTATGCAATGAAGAGACAACCATAAGGCTCCGGCCAGTTGCCGATAACTTTAACAAAACATGATCATCTCATACAACAATTTATATCTCATCACGTCTTGACCATATCACATCACAACATGCCCCGCAAAAACAAGTTAGATGTCCTCTACTTTGTTGTTGCAAGTTTTACGTGGCTGCTACGGGCTGAGCAAGAACCGTTCTTACCTACGCATCAAAAACCACAACGCGGTATAGTGAGTGCTTTTTGATCTTCAGAAAGAACCCTGTTCATCAAATCCGATTCAACTAAAGTTGGAGAAACAGACACCCACTAGCCACCTGTGTGCGAAGCGCGTCGGTAGAACCAGTCTCGCGTAAACGTACGCATAATGTCGGTCTGAGCCGCTTCATCCAGCAATACCGCCGAATCAAGAATCAACTAGTGATGTCAAGCAATATGTATATACCCATGCCCACAACTCCTTTGTGTTCTACTCGTGCATATAACATCTATGCATAAACCTGGCTCGGATGCCACTGTTGAGGAACGTGGTAATTTCAAAAAAATTCCTATGCACACGCAAGATCATGGTGATGCATAGCAACGAGAGGGGAGAGTATCGTCTACGTACCCTTGTAGGCCGTAAGCGGAAGCGTTATGACAACGCGGTTGATGCAGTCATATGTCTTCACGATCAACTGATCTAGCACCGAAGGTATGGCACCTCCGCGATCTGCACACGTTTGGCTCGGTGACGTCCCATGAACTCACGATCCAGTAGAGCTTCGAGGAAGAGCTTCTTTAGCACGATGACGTGATGACGGTGATGATGTTGCTACCGGAATAGGGCTTCGCCTAAGCACTGCTACGACATAATCTGAGGTGGATTATGGTGGAGGGGGCACCGCACATGGCTAAAAGATCAATGATCAACTTGTGTGTCTATGGGGTGCCCCCCTCCCCCGTATATAAAGGAGTGGGGGAGGGGGAGGGGGCCGGCCTCCTAGGCGCGCCCCAAGGGGAGTCCTACTCCCACCGGGAGTAGGATTCCCCCTTGCTTTGTTGGATTTAGGAGAGAAGGAAGGAGGAGAGAGGAGGAAGGAAAGGGGGGGCCGGCCCCCTTCCCAATTCGGATTGGGCTTGGAGGGGGGAACCCCCTCCTTTGCTCCTTTCCTCTCTCTCCCACTAAGGCCCAATAAGGCCCATATACCTCTCGGGGGTTCCGGTAACCTCCCGGTGCTTTGGTATACTCCCGTTTTCACCCGGAACCATTCTGATGTCCAAACATAGGCTTCCAATATAGCGATCTTTACGTCTCAACCATTTCGAGACTCCTCGTCATGTCCGTGATCAAATCTGGGACTCTGAACTACCTTCGGTACATCAAAACACATAAAATCATAATACCGATCGTTACCAAACGTTAAGCGTGCGGACCCTACGGGTTGAAGAACTATGTAGACATGACCGAGACATGTCTCTGGTCAATAACCAATAGTGGAACCTAGATGCTCATATTGGTTCCTACATATTCTACGAAGATCTTTATCGGTCAAACCGCATAATGGTATACGTTGTTCCCTTTGTCATCGGTATGTTACTTGCGCGAGATTCGATTGTCGGCATCTCAATACCTAGTTCAATCCCGTTACCGGCAAGTCTCTTTACTCGTTCCGTAATGCTACATCTCGTAACTAACTCATTATCTACATTGCTTGCAAGGCTTATAGTGATGTACATTAATTACCGAGAGGGCCCAGAGATACCTCTCCGATAATTGGAGTGACAAATCCTAATCTTGATCCATGCCAACTCAACAAATACCATCAGAGACACCTATAGGCACCTTTATAATCACCCAGTTATGTTGTGACGTTTGGTAGCACACAAGGTGTTCGTTCGGTATTCAGGAATTGCATAATCTCATAGTCTGAGGAACATGTATAAGTCATGAAGAAAGCAGTAGCAATGAAACTGAAACGATCATAATGCTAAGCTAACGAATGGGTCTTGTCCATCACATCATTCTCCTAATGATGTGATCCCGTTCATCAAATGACAACACATGTCTATGGTTAGGAAACATAACCATCTTTGATAAACGAACTAGTCAAGTAGAGGCATACTAGGGACACTTTGTTTTGTCTATGTATTCACACATGTACTAAGTTTCCGGTTAATACAATTCTAGCATGAATAATAAACATTTATCATGAAATGAGGAAATAAATAATAACTTTATTATTGCCTCTAGGACATATTTCCTTCACCCCTAATCTAGGACTCCCTCACCCCCATGCAAAGGGTTGAACTCTCTTAGAACACATACCCACACACTCACCGAAGAGGCGAGACAAGGGGCTAGCTGTAGGATCGAAACTAGGTCTAGAGGGGGGGGTGATTAGACTACTTGACCAAATAAAAATCTAGTCTTTTCCCAATTTTAAGTCTTGGCAGATTTTAGCAACTTAGCACAAGTCAAGCAATCAACCTACACATGCAATTCTAAGAGTATAGCAACGGAATGTAGAACATTGCATATGAAGGTAAAGGGAAGGGTTTGGAGAAGGCAAACGCAATGTAGACGCAGAGATTTTTGGCATGGTTCCTATAGGTGGTGCTATCATACGTCCATGTTGATGGAGACTTCAACCCATGAAGGGTAACAGTTGCGCGAGTCCACGAAGGGCTCCACCCACGAAGGGTCCACGAAGAAGCACCCTCGTCTATCCACCATGGCCATCGCCCACGAAGGACTTGCCTCACTTGGGTAGATCTTCACGAAGTAGGCGATCTCCTTGCCCTTACAAACTCCTTGGTTCAACTCCACAATCTTGATGGACACTCCCAAGTGACACCTAACCAATCTAGGAGACACCACTATCCAAAAGGTAATAGGCAGTGTGATGATAATGAACTCCTTGCTCTTGTGCTTCAAATGATAGTCTCCCCAACACTCAACTCTCTCTCACAGATTTGGCTATGGTGGAAAGATGATTTGAGTGGAAAGCAACTTGGGGAAGGCTACAGATCAAAATTCTTGTGGTTGGATTGGAATGTCTTGGTCTCAACACATGAGTATGTGGTTCTCTCTCAGAAAATGAGTAGTGGAAGTGTAGGCACGTTCTGTTAGCTCTCCCTTCAATAGAGAAGGGGGTGCAGGGGTATGATACGTCTCCAACATATCTATAATTTTTGATTGCTCCATGCTATATTATCTACTGTTTTGGACATTATTGGGCTTTATTATCCACTTTTATATTATTTTTGGGACTAACCTATTAACCGGAGGCCCAGCTCAGAATTGCTGTTTTTTTGCCTATTTTAGGGTTTCGAAGAAAAGGAATATCAAACGGAGTCCATACAGAATGAAACCTTCGGGAACGTGATTTTCTCACCGAACATGATCATACCTAGTGAGGGAGTCTTGGATTAGGGGGTCTCCGGACAGCCGGACTATATCCTTTGGTCGGACTGTTGGACTATGAAGATACGAGATTGAAGACTTCGTCCCGTGTCCGGATGGGACTCTACTTGGCGTGGAAGGCAAGCTAGGCAATACGGATATGCATAGCTCCTCCTTTGTAACCGACCTTGTGTAACCCTAGCCTCCTCCGGTGTCTATATAAACCGAAGGGTTTTAGTCCGTAGGACAACATACAATCATACCATAGGCTAGCTTCTAGGGTTTAGCCTCTCCGATCTCGTGGTAGATCAACTCTTGTACTACTCATATTATCAAGAATAATCAAGCAGGACATAGGGTTTTACCTCCATCAAGAGGGCCCGAACCTGGGTAAAACATTATGTCCCTTGCCTCCTATTACCATCCGCCTTAGACGCACAGTTCGGGACCCCCTACCCGAGATCCGCCGGTTTTGACACCGACATTGGTGCTTTCATTGAGAGTTCCTCTATGTCGTCACCATTAGGCTTGATGGCTCCTTCGATCATCGATAGTGATGCAGTCCAGGGTGAGACTTTTCTCCCCAGACAGACCTTTGTATTCGGCGGCTTCGCACTGCGGGCTAACTCGCTTGGCCATTTGGAGCAGATCGAGAGTTATGCCCCTGGCCACCAGGTCAGGTTTGGAAGATTAAACTACACGGCCGACATCTGTGGAGACTTGATCTTCGACGGATTTGATCCCCTGCCGAGTGCGCCGCACGGTCACGATGAGCATGATTTAGCTCTACCATCGGACAATGTTCAGGAGACCGCACCGGCAACCGCTCCGACCCTCAATTCGTAGCCCATTGCGCCATCCATGGATGGGTGGATAGACCCCGCCACGAAGGCCGTATTCTCAGCGGCGATCGAGCCGAACATCGACTTTACCTCACACTAGAGCCGTGTTGTTAAACTACCGGATACTTCTCCGGCCACGGACCCCGAACCACCTGCGCCCGTTCCGATCGAATCTGGTTGGGCGCCAATCATGGAGTTTATCTCCGCGAATATCTTTCAACACTCGCCCTTTGGCGATATACTGAATTCATTAAAGTCTCTCTCCTTGTCAGGAGAATCCTGGCCGAACTATGCCCGGAACTAGACGCGGCTAAACCACACTAGGGGCTTCCCGCTTTGTTATTTTTCTGTCTTTCAGGACTTTAATCTTTGAAAACACCGTCCGACAGTACGATTGCCGGACACACGATGCAACAACCAAGGAGGCAGAAAGCTACGTCGTACCGCGAAACTCCCAGGTGGTCTCTGACAATGAGTGAAATACCTGCTTTAAATACCTTTCCTCAGTTTGCCCTTGGAGGGGACATGTTAAATAGTCCTACTTTTTGCTTATCGCACTACTTGTATCATTCTCTATTCCTTTTTTATACATATATGTTCATTCATGACATTCATCACCCATACACTCTGGTACGGCCAATACGCCAGGGGCTTAAGCGTACCCCATAATACGGCATGAGAAGTCTGAACACTTTCGATAGTGCGGCACCCCGAACTTATAGCATTATATGCATCAGCTCCAAATCATGTCTTGGGTCAATAGTTGGGTTTGCCCGGCTCCCATGTTTTGGTACCTTACGTTCCGCTATATCGGCTAAGGTAGCATTGGGAGAACTACTGTGATTGTGCCTCGGTTCATCTGGGCTAAGCACCTCAGTAGAGAAAGCTAAAACTGACTATCATGATAAGGCGAGAGTTGGTCATTGTTCGAGAGGTCTCGAGTCCCTAAAGACTTATGCCGCTTAGAGCGAGGAGTCGGTTTTGTCCGGCTTAAGGCGTGTATAGCGCCCCGAATTCGGCCTTCCGAATACTAGGGGCTTTGCCAAAATTTAAAATTGTAGACTTCTATGGCTAAGTGAGAGTGATAAAGCATTATAGTCCAATTTCCTTGTTCGTTGCACTGAGCACCTCCCTCGAAGGACCCAACAATGGGAACAAGAGTGCTCAGATTCACCCCGAACACCCCATCACTTGTGGCATGGGGGCAGAAGCCGACGACTAGCCATCTCTCAGATTTAATAAACAGCCGCACAGAAGGTAATATTTTAAATTCAAACAAGCGTTGCATAGCGCATATGAACAAGTTTTCATAATACAGGATCACACGAGTGAGTTCATTCAAAAATTACATCCTTCGCACACTCGTCCGCCACAAGACGGGCACCCTTCAGGACACCCTCATAATACATCTTAGGGTGGCGATGCTCCTTGCCCTGCGGCGGCCCCTCCTTCACCAGCTTCTCGGCTTCCATCTTGGCCCAGTGCACCTTCGCACGGGCAAAGGCCCGGCATGCACCTTCGATGCAGATGGACCGCTTTATGACCTCCAGCCATGGGCAGGCATCTACAAGCCGCCTCACCAGGCCGAAGTAGCTGTTGGGAAGGGAGTCGCCAGGCCACACCCGAACTATAAAGCCCCTCATGGCCTGTTCGGCCGCCTTGTGCAGCTCGACCAGTTGCTTCAGCTGGTCTCTCGTAGGCATCGGGTGTTTGGTCCCAGTATACTGAGACCAGAACAACTTCTCCGTCGAGCTTCCCTCCTCGGCCTGGTAATACTTCACGGCATCCGACACGCTGCGGGGCAAATCTGCGAATGCTCCTGGAGAGCTCCGGACTCGGGTAAGTAACAAGTAATTTACTTTCACATGCTTGCTTTGCATATTGAATGCCTTACCCGCTGCTATCTTCCTCATCGCCTCAATTTGCTGGAGGGCCTTTTGGGCTTCGGCCTTGGCATGTTTGGTGCTCTCGAGGGCCGTGGCAAGCTCGGACTCTCACGTCTTCAAGTCAAGCTCCAAAGTCTCGTGTTTCTTCACGAGAGCCTGGAGCTCTTGCTGCACCTCGCCCACCCATGCCTCTTGTCTCTCCCACTCGGTGCGCTCCTTGGCCGCTCTGTTTTCGGCCTCGGACAACGCTTGCTTCAGGGTCGCCACTTCGGTCGTGGCCCCTGGCACATTCATGATGATCCTGTCAGTTCGCAACCACATTTTCTTTTTTATATAGACAAGGTATTACTTACCTTTGTTCTCCGCGAGCTGCCTCTTGGCAAGCCCGAGCTCTTTCTCGGACTTCTCGAAGTTCTGCTTCAGTGCGGCGACCTCCGCAGTCAGTGCGGCAGATGTCAGCAGCGAAGCCTGCATACGCATACATACATACTTATATTAGACTCCTGCAGATATTATTTGACCCTCTATTCGGCTTTTCTTTGTGAACACTAAACAGAGTATCAGGGGCTACTGTCTATGCGGTAATATTTTTCCTATATTTTAAATACTTACCTCAAAGCCTGTTAGAAGGCTGGTACAGGCTTCAGTCAGTCTGCTCTTGGCGGACTGAACCTTCTTGATCACCGTACTCATAATAGTGCGGTGCTCTTCATCGATGGAAGCGCCGCCAAGCACTCCCAGCAGTTCGTCCAGTGCCTCTGGATGGACAGAGGTCACCGACACGGACGGCTCGCCCCTCTTGGAAGGGGGCCGCCTGCCTGAGTCCGGAACCACTGGAGGTTCCGGCGCGGTGTCCGGCCGCGGGCCGAACTTGGAGCCCCTGGGAGCCTAGCTCCATTTGCTCCTGGAGTCCGGAAGGTCGCCTTGAGGCACCTCAGGGACTGTCTCCCCCCGGCTCGGTGCCCCTTGAGACAGTACCTCGGCATTGTCCGTAGGGCAAGGAGAGGCGGCGGTTGGAAGTGTATCACTATCCATGTCCGACGAGTCCAAGGAACCGTCTGACGATGATACGTCGATACGGGCTTGGGGCGGACTGCATAATCATATTCGACGTTAGGAGAAGCAGTGCAACTAAAGTATGCTATGAGTTATTCTAGTATCTGAATACTTACGACTTCGCTAGGGGCTTGGTGTAACACCCCGGATATGACTTTCCCAATATGTAATCCAACTCTTGCCGTTCCCGGCCTTAAGTTATTTTATTTTCTCGGGTTTGGGTTTTTGTCTCCGTGTGTTGTTATCATTGTCATGCATCTCATATCATGTCATCATGTGCATTGCATTTGCATACGTGTTCGTCTCATGCATTCGAGCATTTCCCCGGTGTCCGTTTTGCATTCCGGCGCTTCGTTCTCCTCCGGTGGTCATTTCTACCTTTCTTTCGTGTGTGGGGATTAAACATTTCCGGATTGGACCGAGACTTGCCAAGCGGCCTTGGTTTACTACCGGTAGACCGCTTGTCAAGTTTCGTACCATTTGGACTTCGTTTGATGCTCCAACGGTTAACCGAGGGACCGAAAAGGCCTCGTGTGTGTTGCAGCCCAACACCTCTCCAATTTGGCCCAAAACTCACCAAAACCTCTCCCATCATCTAGAGCGTTCAATCACGATCGCGTGGCCGAAAACCGCACCTCATTTGGACTCTCCTAGCTCCCTCTATTTCTATATAAAGACCCCCCCATTCCAAATCCCGGGTCTCCTCCCCCGAACCCCTAAAAATCCCAGATCCGCCGCCGCCGGACACATCCGGACGACGCCGGACACGTCCGCCCAGCCCCGCCGCCACCACGTGGCGCACTGTCATTCGCCGCCACCTCCGCGCCCCACATCGCCGCGCCAGGCCCGCTGGGGCCCGAGGTCGGCCCCCGCGGCCCGCACCGCGCCCGTCGCCCCGCCGCCAATCC